>NC_061802.1:43778551-44051051 GCF_021462225.1 Girardinichthys multiradiatus | reverse complement strand
ATGAACTTTATCACAATATGCTAATATTTTGAGAAGGACCTGTACATTCAAGCACAGAAATAAAAGGTAAACTGAAATGATTTGCCTTATTATGGTGCTTGGCTGACAAGGATGGGAACTGATGTGATTTTTTTTTTGTTTCACCTAATATGTGAACAAAGCACATGTTTGCCTATGACCTTGAACAGCTTCTAAAGCACTTGGTTTTAATAAACTTTCTCCGAAGGCATTGTGTCCATAAGAGATAGGGTAAGGGTAAAGTTAAAGGGACAAAAACATCAAAATCTTTGTGTTGTATAAAATGCAACATTAGCACTCTTTTTCACACATGCTAATCATTTTAGGAATCATTGCTCCTTACATAAATTACATATCTGGTCAAATTACTTTCTTAATACTTAATTATTTTTACAATTCTATTGTAATAAAATTATAATTCAATCAATCAAATATGTTGTTCATAGTTCTGTGTGTGAAAGATTTCATGAGATCCAGATGGTCCAAAATGCGAATAAAGAGTTTATTACTTCAACTTGCATTGTATTAAGTTTAAAACCTGTTATCTGTGTGGTCCGATTTAGTGAGACTCTTCTGTTTTCAGGGTGGTTCCTGTGAAAACCAACTTGGAACTTGGCTCTGACTTCTAGGTACAAACGGAACCCACAACAATTTTATATCCTTCAGGCATCAGCTCCTGGAAGCTGCATCCGCAATGCAGCTTCCTCCAGGAGTACCACAGACTCCAAGAAGACCCTACCAGGAACCACAACTCAAGACAACATAGCCCTCAGGGTCATAGGGGTACACAAACCCTTCACCGTTTTAAGGTGGTGATTTAACAGCATTTATTAAATGTTTAAATGCATCTGCGTATTCCTACCCACTATCTACTGTCAGTTCAGTTATTTTTTATTTTTTATTTTCTTTCCATAAAAAATCACCCTGGTAAAAAAAGATTTGTCCATAGATGAAATGTCAGGACTCTACAACATGTATAGCCATCAGAGAGACAATAACCTAACACTCTGATAATAGAAATAAACATTTATTTGACATAAAAATCAAGCTTAATGCAGGCGAGCTCCTCATAGAAATTTTTGCTGGAAAGGCAGAAGTCCACCAACACGATTGGTTTGTAAGGACATGACAACAATGGTAAAAATTAAAATGTATTTTATCAACAGCTGTTAAAAATCTGGCATATGCTGAAATCCACCTTGTACTTTCATCTGTGGTGGCTTTATTAAAGCTGCTCAGCTGACATCTTTCCAGCTCTAGTCTGAATTATTTTGGTGGCTGATGATTTGTGTTGCTGCCTGCCTGTTTCCCTAAAACTAAAGATTGATTATGTACAAAACTAATACTGTTTCAAGAAAAATTCAGAAATGCATATCTGTGCAAAGTTATTGTGGATGTTAAACAAATGTTGCAAAGTGAGGAGTATGTGCATTTCTCTTTTAATTTTGCCTCTGATTTTCCTGCCATTATCTTCCGTCTTTCCATTTTACACTTTATTCATAGCCATTTTGTTGGAAAGCAGTAATTGACCCTGTGAAACATCGCTCAGCCATATGAATTAAAAAGGTTTTTCCTCAAGGATTTCATTGTAATCATGTCATTTGAGGAATTGTTTCAGCTTTAGTTTGCAAAGCACCAATGGTGCCAATACATTTCCTCTAACTTACATGATTTAATTTGCACATAATTTTCTAACCTGCAAAAGTTGAGCTGTGTTTGAGATGCCCATTTACCGACTTTCTTTTTTTTTTTTTTTTTCACCTTTTTTGAGTTGGTCAAAAAATTGAGGAATACAGACTGAAATTAATAGTTTAAATCTAAACATGATCCAGATCTCCCACAATGCTGTCACTTCTTTATCTGTCTTCTTGTCATAGGCAGGAAGCTTCTGGAGGCCAGAACCAAGCAGGAAGAGTAACATTTAAAAATGAAACATATGGATCATGTCTGAAGCAAGAAAGACAGAGATGAGGAAATACAACCTTGCCCTTCTAGTAATAAGTGAAACCCGATGGTTACAGGCAGGATAAGAGCCTGACAACAAGTAAAGCATTGCTGTTTTCAGGACATGAGGATGACAACAGCCCACATACCCAAGACAAGAAGCACCTGGTCCAGAGGATTTCAGCACAGGGAGATAACAGCAGGCACTTTGAGCATATATAGGAGTGAAAAGACGAGAGGAACTATTCAACAGTCATACAATAAAGAATTAGGCAGGGATGCAAGAGGAGTTTGCTACTGAAGGATTGGAAGGCAGGAGTCTGACAGCAACCTGAGCCTCAAGGCTGACATAGAAGACTTACTATCTATTTGAGATAGTATTGGAAAAGGAACAAGCACCATCTGACTGGAAGGATAGCTGCCTTATCCAGGAAACATCCAGGATACATTAACAGCCGACTAAATACAGGAAGACTTCTGTTTGCATCAGTTAAGGTGTTTTATAGGGTAATCCTAGTTTAACTGAAAGGCCAAATAGACACCAAGTCATCAGCGCAATCCTTGTAGTCGATCTCCCCAGTCTATGTTACTATCATACACTATGGGAATATTTTGACAGTATTGATGGAACATTGTCTGGAAGCTTCTCTGACGCTTTATAATGGCCAAGAAACACATCAAGATCCTGTAACATTTCACAGTTCCTATTGGGTCATTTATGGAGGCAAGACTTAGAGGAAAACAATCACAGCAGTGTGGAAACTATAAACCTTTATCAACAACTGACTCCAACAAATACTGTATATCTGCTATCCTGAATAAGTCAGCAACAGTGACCTTTGACAACATACCCAGCTGCCTGTGGAAGAGGATATTCTTAAAAGACACTAGCATTACATTGGAGACATATTCAAGGCCACTATCAACATCACCAGGCAAGCTCTGACCTAGAACCACCAAAGAAAAAGTAAGAGCGGACAACTATAAATCAGGAGTTCAAACATGGGTTTAAAACATTTACAAGTAAAATGTAAAACAATGTTCACTCTGAGAATGTTCTACTACCTTCTAGCATACTTGCTTTAACCTTAACCTTGGTCAAAGTCTTTTAAGGAAGAATGTGGATTGGATCTTTCTTTAACTTTACTTTTTCAGACAAAATAAAACATTTTATGGCCAGTGTTTTCATTTATGTGACTGCTGCCCTTTGTGCTTTCACGGTTGTCTCTGAAACGTTTCGTTTTTAACTGTGGTATTCTGTGCTAGACATAAACTTAAGATAGCAAGTCATGTACTGTGACAGAATGTACAAATATTGAAGCCCCAATTCAACCTTTGCAAAACACTGCATATTCATCTCTTGGAAAATGTTTCCAAAAACATTCTTGCTGTTGTTTTTCATAGACTTTTTAAGCAAATTCAGAATATAAAAAATATATATGCATATCTCCAACCATTTAGTCGCTATGGACATTGTCCATATATTGTTGAATATGATTACGGAGTTACTTGAAAACATTGCTTTGAAAAAGTTAGAAATTACCCTTTTACATGAATGATTTCAGTTATTTGGACTAATTATCTCACACATATTTGCTCAAATAGGGTAAAATAGCTTTCATCTCCTAAATCTTATGACTGGTCGTAGGTTTCAGGGTTTCAATTCCTCTAATCAACTTACAACTTTTCTCTGATTGTGAGATTTGTGTGTGCTTTCTTTCAGCTATGCCCAATGTTTTTTTCCAATGTTGGGTATATCAACACTGCAATGATTTGGGTCAAATCATTGCATATCAAACATCTTCCAGTATTTGGGACAAGCTGCTGAAATGCTAATCAGATGTTTTGTGGATTCTTAAGAAACAGACAGTCATATTTATTTTTTTCAATAATTTATTGCTTTCTTTGAGTGAATGTAATACTGTATGTGACAATACAATGTTACTATATGTAAATGTGACACTGTGTTCACAGCAACATAGTGAAGACTATAGGATAAGCATTTTATTTGATAGACAATATTTCATATCTCTATGGAAACCATGCTAGAGCATATTGGAGTAGAAGCAGTGTGAACTAATTCCTTAGATATATTGATAAAGTTTTTTGTTTGGAGTATTTCATTCAGAAACATTTCACAACACAATGGAAGGAATAGTAACATACTTCATTATTGGTGACTATTTAATATTTATCTACATAGAAACAACACATTGAGTGTTACGAAAAAACTTCTGACTTCAGATCAGTGCTGAAACAGAACAATCAGAAATGTTTTTCCATATAAACTTTAAAATTTGATAAATAATTTAAATCATTTTATAATTTCAATTGTGTGTGGAAAAGACATTGAAGGATGTTGGAATCTCTAATTAAGGTTTCTGATACACAGTCAGGCAATGTTCAAAAGTACTGCCTCCTTTGGTGAATGTTCGAAACTGAGAACCTTCTGGTAAAGGTTGGGAAGGGAAAGTGACTGACTTTGATCAGTGACCTCTGCAAACAGTTTTAAGATTACAAAGCTCAACACTATGACTAAACTCATGACCACATGATAGCAGGAGCATATGAAGTAGGCACACCATATCCAATATGTCCATCGGCTTGTTGGCCATGTCGAGCTTGTTAAATAGATTTTGAACTCAATAAGTCATTATACCTAGATGAATTGGGGATGTTGTCATAAAAACAATGTACTGGCTAGGAGTGTAACAGTACATAAGTTCATACCATCTTGGTACAGATTTCACAGGCCGGTGCATACTATCAACTGAGGAATACGCCTTTCATAGGCGACTAACTCTGTCAACCTGAAGAGGATGTGCACATTTTGATTGTTTGGTGTCATTTACTGCAACAAAAAATGCTTGGAGATACCCTCTGAAGAACTCAACACCAATGCAGCATTTAAGTGACTGATAATAATTAGTAATGACACTTAAGAACCCATCTTCTTGTTTTTAATGGGTAGTCCGGAAATATTTTCAGACTAGGAAAAGTTATTCAGTTCTATGTGGCTTTTTATTTTGCACTAGGTTTAGATTAGTGTAACTAAAACAAGCACTTATCATTCATCAATTCTCAAGAAAAAGAGATACCATTCTGTTTTGATCTTAAACCCTTTGTTTGAGGAATAACCTGTTTAGATCAATTTGGATGAAAAATGTGAAAACTGTTTAAAATGTTATAGAGATATCTGCAAACAAATCACCCTTCCTTGTTGTGTATAAACAGAAGCAGTAAGAGTGGTGCTTGTTATGTCTCTGCTTTTAAGAAGGTTAGTTTTTGTTTTAATTAAGGGTAATGATGTCTAGCATTTGGGGTTTCTTTTTCTTTTTTGTTACCAAACCCATATCAAACTGTGACTCCAAAGCTGAGGTTCATGGCAAGCCATGACTTGTGTTACATCCCTAATGTACTATTTCCTACAAATCAAATGTTCTGGCTTAAAAAAATGGAAAACTGGAACTGTGGACAGAAACATATGGAGAATATTTGTTTTACACCTTGTGATCACACAATTGACTGGGAGAAACTCTACTAGAAACCTGAAGCTAGTATTTCTTTTTATGAAAGGCAAATGCTGGCAGAACGTGAGGTTGTACAGTGAAAAGCTACTGCTGAACCACTAAAAAGTATTGCTTGATAGTTTTTTTGTAATACCAGCTTTATTAAACTTACCATAATCTAAACTCTTAAAACTTTTATGTTGTGAAATAATAACTAAGCTAAGCTTGTGTTAGTCTGTATTTAGTTATGTAAAATATCCAAGTACAACAACATAGCACTATATGCCTCACTTCTATGTTTGATTCAGCTATTATCTTTTTCTTCTGTGCTTTTAATAACAGAACGAGTGTTTTGTTTGCCATATTTGAATCAACAAATCCAAATGGATTGCATTGGTAATATGGCAGACATGGCAGCCATTTTAAAAAATGACAGATTAAAAGGAAAACAGGAAGCAACTTTGTCCTTTTATGTTGCTCATATGGTTGTTGCTAATTTAGACATACTGTATTTATGGCATTGATGTTTTGTGAGTATGTTTTTTGTAAAAATGAACAAAACCACCGATTACATATAACAATCAAAAGCAAATTGTTAAATTTTGACATTTGCAATACCAGCTGTTCCATAAAATTAAATTTCCTCTGGGATCCTGCACCAGAAATATGTTGCTCTGCATCTCAACATGATACAAAAAAATGCTCTTTTATAAACCTGTTCCATCATCTGCAACATGCAGTACTGTGAACTATGTTTCCTGGTCCATACTCTCTCCACCTTCCTTGTCATTGCCTTTTAGGGACAGCTCTGTGTTTCCTGTACCAAAGTCCAGCACTTGCAAGTTGACAAGGTGAGCAAAAGAGCTCTCATCTACGGAGTCCACAGACAGCCGGTTAAACCTTGAAATGAAAAACAGAAAGGCAAGTTTAATGTTTACAGTTGACACTGCTCTAAGGATTTAAGAGGCTGAAATCAACATTCAAAACATGCAGATGATTCAGTTAACAGTCATACTTAAATTTAGTTGATGCTGGTCCAGAATCAGTCTGGAAGGTTGCATATTGTAAGCCTATGTTTAACAAAATTTGCTTTAATTGTGTTTTGCATTATTTTGTCACACAGGTGTGGACTTACATCAAAACATTTTTGAGAATTTATTAAGTCAACTGCATTTACTTGCATGTGTGAAAATGCTTGCTAATCCTTTCCATGAGTTTACACATCTGGCACCATTCAATTTATGAGCAATTACGGACAATTATTTTCATTTATGTCTTGCTGTGAGCACTCCACAGCTCTAAATTGGTACAGACCATATGTTTGGTACTGCTGGGTGGGGAGGGGGTGTTGTAGGAAAAAAAGAGAAATGGGACAGCAACTGACATGATAATCATAACAAACACAACATCCTGGATGTGGTCAAAGCCCATAAGCACTAGCTATAAGGCAGCAAGGTTAAGGTCATGCTGAAACCAAACCAGAACAAAAGCCTTGAAAGCACATGTCCAAAACCTCTTAACTCTTGTCTGACTGCTGCTTTCAGCTGCAGCGCTTGTTGTGGTAAGCCCACACTATGGAATAGACCAAAGTAGAACATTTGCTGAATGCACTCAAGTTGGTTGAAATGGAGAGATTAGAAACCATGTTGCAGTACTCTACAAAATGAAGCTAAGTCCGAATGCCCAGCAGATAGTGCTTTCTTTTGATTTTTAGCAAAACAGAGCACACAATAAGCTTGTAAACAGAAGGTTGTTCATGTAAGGAAACATTTAATTTCCTTAACACTTAAACCATCTTCATAATAATCAAAAACAGCTGCAAAAACGAACATGGTTAAACTGTAAATGCTGAACGTTGTAGATCTTACAAATAAGGGTCAACTTGTGAAAAATCTACACAAAATCACTTGTGTATTATTTATGCTATACACAATACTAGCTCAGTGTTTGACCCCACTATCCGCTCTGTCACAAAGCCGAAAGCACTAATAACCAGCCAGTGGAAACACATTCATTAGATGAGATCATAGTCGACAAATAGACCGGGGAAAAACATTGTGGAGAGAAAGATCCATTCCTCACAACAGTCTCTATGATCATGACAGTATTGAGGCTTTCTTCGAAACAGGCTGCTGCAACATTCATGCAGACCTGATTGGGTAAAGTGTATTGCGTTACTTCTTGCACTTGGTGGATTGTTTGGTGTGTCAAGGCTCTCTAGATTTGATCCGAATTTTCTTGTGACATCTCTGACTTATACTAACACATAAGCACTTTAAAACACATATTTTCTGTCACTGCACTTTACATTTGGGAACCCTTTGTCTTTCACAAGATTTTCTCGTAGCTTAGGGGTCACTAGCCTAGCGTTTAAGTACTACTATGGCTACCCGTTCTGTCTCTCCTATTTTTTCTCCATCTTCCTTTGAGTCTCCTTCTATCTCCTGTGTCAGATGTTCAGTTACGCCTCTGCCTCCTTTAGTGATAATGGTATGTGTAATAAATGTAGCATTTTTGTTGCTTTGGAAGTGAGGGTGTTGGAATTGGAGGCCTGGCTTCATGCTGTTGAAAAACTAGCAGATAGCCAAGACCCCTTAGCCAGCATGGAGCCACCGAGGATAGCTCCCTGTAGCAGTCCAACATACAATCAGAGCCCATGTAGCTGGGACACCAGGCCAGCTGGGTGATGGTAGGTAGAAAGCATAGTCCAATATCCCAGCCTACAGGCCACCACCAACACATCCGTGTTTCTAATAGATTTTCCCTGCTCAGCAGCACACCCACTGAGAAGATGACTCAAAAACGTGTTAGCTCCATAGTCAGAAATGTGGTGTTGGAGCCCCCAGCGACCACAGTCAAATGTTTGCCAGGGGCCAGAACAGGTGACATCAAATCCTACCTAAAACTGCTGGCTAAGGATAAATGTAAATACAGTTAGATTGTTATTCACGCTGAAGGTAATGACACCCGGTTACGCCAATCGGAGGTCACCAAAATTTGTGTTACTTCAGTGTATATTTGCCAAAACAATGTCGAACTCCATAACTTTCTCTGGTCCCTTCCCTGATCTGAAATTGATTTATTTTGTCTGACAGATATCTGGCTGCAGCAAGAGGATTGTGTTAGTATTAATTAATTAACTCTTTCTAATTAAATTTCTAATAACTTTTCACAGTCCTCGAAATACTGGGAGAGGAGGAAGAGTAGCAACCATCTTTCAGTCCAGTTTATTGATAAGTACCATATCAATTAATAGCTAGAAATCTTTTGAATATTTAACGCTTAGTTTTTCTCATCCAAATTGTAAAGCACTAAAACCTCAATTTTTAGAAAAGTTCTCAGACGTTTTATCTAATTTAGTGTTAAATACAGATAAGGTCATTATTATAGAGGGATTTTAACATTCATGTTCACACTAAAAGTAATCGTCTAAGTATTGCCTTTAATACTATCTTAGACTCAATTGGCTTTACTCAAAACATCTGCACACCTGCCCACTTTTGCCTTTATACTCTGGACCTTGTACTGACATCTCACATTAAGTGTAAATAAATAACAATATTTCCCCATAACACTGTCCTGTCTGATCATTTTTAATAACCTTTGAGTTTAATTTAGCCGAGTACTCCACACCTGAAATAAACTTTTATTATAGTAGAGCATTATCAGGCAATGCTCCAACAACCTTTGACAAAATCTGTTCCATTTTCAATTTCCTAATAATCACAGAAAAAAACAAGGTTTCTTTTTTCCCTTTCACAAATTGATGTTCCTATTTATATTATTGACAGACAGGTGGTCAGGTGGCCATGGAAATTGACTTTAAAAGGGATGTGCCTCTTAACTGTTCATCGCTCAGACATTATTCCTACATGTCACAAGCTCTGATCCTTCTTCTGTGTCAGCCAATCCTCATCTCCAAAACCCATTCTTTATGCAGAAGCTGTTCACGCTTTTCAACACCTTGTTCATTTGTTCACTACAGCTACCATCTTACTCCCGACTCCACTAAACCTTTCGTGGTGGAAGTTGATGCCTCCGATGTGGCCGCTGGTGCTGTCCTTTTTCAGTGTGGTTCAGAAGCGAGGCTTCACCTATGCTGCTACTTCTCAAGGAAGTTCTCTCTCACTCAGCAAAAATGGCCATCAAGTGGGCCCTGGAAGAATGGCAGCACTGGCTGCTTGGGTAAAAGGAACCGTTTCTTATCTGGACTAAGAATCTCATACACATCCAGACCGCCAAACAACTCAATCCCAGACAGGCTCCTTGGGCCTTTATCTTCAAGTCCTACAATTTCCGTATCATCTGTCGCCCTAGTCCTAAGAATGCTAAGGCTGACGCTTTTTTCAGACAGTTTTCTTATTCCACTTCCACCTTAGATCCGGAACCCATTCTGCCCTCCCATCAATTTGTGGTGCCCCTTCGCTGGCCATTGGAGGACTCCATCCGCGCTGCCCTGTCAACCAAAACTGCACCCCATGAGACTCCTGCTGGTCATCTTTATGTTCCCTCCTAGTGTCGACAGGAGTCTTTAATTTGATGTTTTGCTTCTACTCAACTGTCCCAGTGGCTTCGCTACCTACTTTGGGTGGAACTGTCTCATAACCTACATGTCTCTTCATCCATGGGACTCTCCCTTTCGAGGTTTGCCATGGTTTCCACCCTCGTATCTTCAACAATCAGAAGACTGAGGTTGAGGTGTGGGGGGCTCAACAACTTATCCGTCAATGTTGGTTGGCCTGGATCACGGGACGGGCCACCATTTCTCAATCAAACTCCAAGTATGTTACACAATATCGTTGTCGACACTACCCTGGACCCTTATTTCAGCCCTGGAACCGAGTCTGGCCCTCCACATCTTACCTCAAGCTCCATACGGAATCCAGGAAACTCTCTCACAGATTTATAGGTCCTTACGAGGTTGTTGCCAAGATCAATCCAGTTACCTATCATTTGTGCCTTCCATGCTCCATGATAGTTCACCTGGTCTTTGATGTCTCTCAGCTCAGACCTAATGTTACATCCCTGTTGGCTCTGCCATTTTCCCCACCCTCTCCACCCAGGATAATTGACAGAGGTCCTACCAATATTGTTCGACAGATTCTGGATTCACATCGAAGGGGCCGGGAACATCAGTACTTGGTAGACTGGGCTGGCTACGGCCCCGAGGACCGTTCATGGATTCCATCCCATTTCATCCTGGATCATTCCCTGATCGGGAACTTTCATCGTCGTCACCCAGGACTAGCAGGCGCAGGTCTTGGAGAGGGGGGTCCTATCAGGCAAGTGGTCTGGTGACCACGGAATTAGGCTGTAAAAGGAAGTGCCTCTTACCTGTTCATCGCTCAGACATCGTTCCTATATGTCACGAGCTCTAATCCTTCCTATGTGTCAGCCAAGCCTCATCTTCAGAACAATAGGACCCACTTGTTCTGTTTCTCTTTCTTCCCCGTTAATATCCAGGACCTTTTCTTACACTGTTCTCCTACCCGAGATCGCGTTTAGCGGTTTGGGTGTTACTATTGTGCGCTTCCATCTACCCATCGCTAACTTCTGCCGCAGCTGGGGTTCCCCAGTACGCTACACACCAACACCAAGCTCAGTATCCATGTGTTAGTCTTTTCTTGGACATACTTCCTCATTGCGTGGCGCATTAGGCACTGAAGCCCGCTTGAAAAAGACCGTAATTATTTATAAGAGGTTGGCTCTCTGGTTTAATTCAGAGCTGTGTATTTTAAAGCATATTGTTAAAAGATATGAGAGAAAATGGCACTCAACAAGTCTAGAGAACCCCTTACTTAATTTGGAAATATAATCTACTGTTGTATAAAAAGAGCTTATTTCTCATTATTACTGGAAGAGAATAAGAATAATCCTAGGTTTATTTTTAGTACAGCTGCCAAACTTACACAGAATCATAGCTCTGTTGAGCCATCCATCCTCTTAGCTCTCAGCAGCAATGACTTTATGGGATTCTTTATAAATAAAAATTTATTCTATTAAAAATAAAATCATTGTCGTACTCCCGAACATGATTACTTCATCCTCAGTAGATGAGACAGCACTGTAGAACCCGATCTATGTTTATTGCACAAGCTAGAGCTGAACAAACCTACTAATCACAATAGGGTATATGGCTCCAGGGACGGTCCATCGGTTGGGCTTAAAGCAAGCGAATATTCATTTCACAGTTCCAATGTTCCGTTGATGATGTCAATGAGGGGAGTGGACCTCCTACGGAGACACTCAGCCAGCCCTACCCACCGCGTTATATAGTCAACGGATTATCGTGTTGGCTAGGACGTACAGTGCCGCTAGCTTAGAAGTGCCTGCTGCATGCATGGAATTATAATAGAAAATTAAAGCCAGTAAAAAACGCTTCCATGGCTACATCCCATGCTTTGTATATAATAAATAAATAATGGTGTCCCACTGTCCAGGCTTCATTCACTCAATGCTTGCTCTGCAATTATATGACGTTAACAGACAAATTATTCAAAAAATCTTACGTGAATGGAATGTACTGAATCATTTGCGGAAAAAGATATGCTCATTAAAACATGTTACTCCATAGTAAATACCTCACAGAATAAACATTACAAAGACATTTTTATATAATTTGTTTCACTTGTTTCTATTACTATGTTTACAACAACACGGCTGATAATGAACAGCCCGGCAGCAGTCACCTTTTTTGTGCTAGCTATGTCTATGCCATGATGTCCATGTTATCATCAAAACGAGAACACCAAGTGCAAAAAAAGGGGAGGACTGCTGCTGCATTGTTGTTTTCCGCCATTCTGTGGTTTCAGAAAGAAGGAGCAGAATTGACACACATTGCTAAATGACGTTCTCTGTGCGTCACTGTTTGGCTAAACAATTCAAACTTTATTTTGAGAGCACCATCAAGTCAAATGAACATATACAGGGGTTGGACAATGAAACTGAAACACCTGTCATTTTAGTGTGGGAGGTTTCATGGCTAAATTGGACCAGCCTGGTAGCCAGTCTTCATTGATTGCACATTGCACCAGTAAGAGCAGAGTGTGAAGGTTCAATTAGCAGGGTAAGAATACAGTTTTGCTCAAAATATTGAAATGCACACAACATTATGGGTGGCATACCAGAGTTGAAAAGAGGACAAATTTTTGGTGCACGTCTTGCTGGCGCATCTGTGACCAAGACAGCAAGTCTTTGTGATGTATCAAGAGCCACGGTATCCAGGGTAATGTCAGCATACCACCAAGAAGGACGAACCACATCCAACAGGATTAACTGTGGATGCAAGAGGAAGCTGTCTGAAAGGGATGTTTGGGTGCTAACCGGGATTGTATCCAAAAAACATAAAACCACGGCTGCCCAAATCACGGCAGAATTAAATGTGCACCTGAACTCTCCTGTTTCCACCAGAACTGTCCGTCAGGAGCTCCACAGGGTCAATATACACGGCCGGGCTGCTATAGCCAAACCTTTGGTCACTCATGCCAATGCCAAACGTCGGTTTCAATGGTGCAAGGAGCGCAAATCTTGGGCTGTGGACAATGTGAAACATGTATTCTTCTCTGATGAGTCCACCTTTACTGTTTTCCCCACATCCGGGAGAGTTACGGTGTGGAGAAGCCCCAAAGAAGCGTACCATCCAGACGGTTGCATGCCCAGAGTGAAGCATGGGGGTGGATCAGTGATGGTTTGGGCTGCCATATCATGTCATTCCCTTGGCCCAATACCTGTGCTAGATGGGCGCGTCACTGCCAAGGACTACCGAACCATTCTTGAGGACCATGTGCATCCAATGGTTCAAACATTGTATCCGGAAGGCGGTGACATGTATCAGGAGGATAATGTACCAATACACACAGCAATACTGGTGAAAGATTGGTTTGATGAACATGAAAGAGAAGTTGAACATCTCCCATGGCCTGCACAGTCACCAGATCTAAATATTATTGAGCCACTTTGGGGTGTTTTGGAGGAGCGAGTCAGGAAATGCTTTCCTCCACCAGTATCACGTAGTGACCTGGCCACTATCCTGCAAGAAGAATGGCTTAAAATCCCTCTGACCACTGTGCGGGACTTGTATATGTCATTCCCAAGATGAATTGATGCTGTATTGGCCGCAAAAGGAGGCCCTACACCATACTAATAAATTATTGTGGTCTAAAACCATGTGTTTCAGTTTCATTGTCCAACCCCTGTATATATTCAAGCGGAGTATACAGCAAAAGTCATAAAGCTCCACTTGTGAAAATAAATCTGGTGGACTTCTTCTTGGCACTCAGACAACAAGAGTGCTACTCTGCTGGACAGGACATGTTATAAAAAGAAAGCAAAAAAAGATGACCAAGGAAACTAGGTCATACATTAGGTTGTGAATTCCAAATACAAATACAATTTAATTGTCCAACCCCTGTATATCTTGTCACACATCGCTAATCATGTCTTTTTCAAAGACTGCAGTGAAGAGAAAGGTTGGTGATAGGCACAGACAATTTTAGGAAAAGTGGGAGACCCTTTTTCCTCTTGTTGAGCACTGTATGTTAGGGTGTATTCACACTTGCCACTTTTGGTCCGCTTTAAACGGACCAGAGTTCCCTCCTTGGTCCGGACCTTTTGTGCAGGTGTGAATACACTCAAGCGAACCGTGGTCCAGACCAAACAACCGACCGAGACCCACTTTTTGAGGTGGTCTCGGTCCTTTTCCAAACGTACTCTGGTGCGGTTCGCTTATGGTCTGAATACAAAGCGGCCCCGATCCGAACCAACTACAAAAAGCATACGTCTTTTTGGACATAAAAAGCCACTGTAACCAGTAGCAAAGGTGTGTGTTGTAAGGTAATCATACCTGATAAGCTCTGTGTTGCATAGCAACACTACTGGCTTGTTGTGGGACAAGGCACGTAGAGAACGTCGGCATTCAGCACGCATTCTCCGACGGGGTTCCAAAATTATAAATGGAATGTCTCAAAGTGTGTTGTGTTGCTGAGCCACGCGGATGACGATCATTGTTCCCATTGGCCAGAAACGACGGGGGCGGGATAGACCACAGACCCGGAAATTGAGAAAAACAGCTGTAGACGTGCTGCGTGCAGCACCCCTGTTCTGCATATTTGTGCCGTTATTACAGCAGCATTATTATTGTGAGGGTAAAGAGCAGCTCATTCAACACATACTTTGAGACGTTCCATTGATAATGTTGGAACCCCGTCAGAGAATGCGTGCTGAACGCCGATGTTCTCTACATGCCTTGTCCCACAACAAGCCGGTAGCGATGGTAAGAAGCACACAGCTTATCAGGTATGATTACCTTACAACACACACCTTTGCTACCGGTTACGGTGGCTTTTTATGTCCAAAGAAACGTATGCTTTTTGTAGTTGGTTCGGATCAGGGCCAGTTTGTATTCAGACTATGAGTGAACCGCACCAGAATCCATTTGGAAGCGGACCGAGACCACCTCAAAAAGTGGATCTCGGTCCGGTTGTTTGGTCCGGACCAGGGTTCGCCTGAGTGTATTCACACCTGCGCAAAAGGTCCGGACCAAAGGGGGAAACGAACTCTGGTCCGTTTAAAGCGGACCAAAAGTGGCAAGAGTGAATACATTGGTCCGGACCAAACAAGCGGACCAAATAACTTTCCTGGTGTGAATACACCCTTACACCCAATCCCAACCAAATTATTTGGGATTAAGGAAATGTTCTCTTTGACTACCACCCCCATTTTAGAAATGATTAATCTATTAGCAAACAGATATGTATCACAGGTTTTTTAGGTAGCTGTAATTAAACCTTTACTTCAGAAACCTTCTCTTGATCGTGATGACTTATTAAATTACAAACCTATATTCAGTTTCTATCTAGTATTCTTGAGAAAATAGTTGCTAATCAAGTGTGTGAACATTTACACAGTGATGACCTGTTCGAATAGTTTCAGTCAGGTTTTAGAGCTCATCACAGCACTGATGAAAATCACTATTGATATTCTATTGGTCTCAGATAATGGTCTTGTGTTTGTACTTGTTCTGTTAGATCTCAGTGCTGCGTTTGATACAGTCAATCACAATATTCTCTTAGAAAGGTTGGAACGTGCTATAGGAATAAGTGGAACAGCACTAAGCTGGTTTAAATCCAATTTGTCTGACAGATTCCAGTGTGTTCATGTAAATAATAAATCTTCAAACAAGGGTCACTTGTGGAGTACCACAGGGTTCAGTCCTTAGGCCAATTCTTTTTACTATATATATATATATATATATATATATATATACTTGCTTCCAATTGCAAAAATGATCAGGCAACATGGGATAATTTGTTACAGTGATGAAACTCAGCTATATTTATCCATGAATCCTCATGAGCCCAACCAGTTAGACTACAGGCATGTCTTTAAGAGCTAAAAACCGGGATGACTTTAAATGTTTCGCTTCTAAATTCAGACAAGATGGAAGTTGTCCTCGTTGTCCTCTTTGGAGTCTTTGAAAAATAAACTGCTTAGTCAATCAAATGATTTTGATGGCATTAAATTGACCTCCGATAATAAAGTTAAAAAACCTTGTTGTCATTTTTGACTAAGATATTTCATTTAAATCCCATAATAAATAAGTTGCTAGGTTTCCTTCTTTCACCTATGGAATATTGCCAAAATTAGAAATATCCTGTCCAGGAGTGACACTGAAAAACTAGTCAATGCATTTGTTACTTCAAGGCTGGACTATTGTAATTCTTTACTATTGGGATGTCTACAAAATGCTATGATTAGGGTCTGTTTGTTTGCCTGTCTGTGTGCAGAAGCAATCTAGAACATTATTTTCACCTGCTTCACCACTGCAAGCACCCTAATCATGCCTCCCTCACTCCACCTGTTGTCCTAGCTTTACATGCTTTGCGCTGGCTGACAAACAGTGCCAGATTATCGAAAGCCTTGTGTGAGTAAATGTCCAGCGTACCTAACCCTGCCTGGCTGCCTGATCTTGATCTCGTTTCTGCCTCCTGGAAAGGAGTCTCAATCCCAGTATCTCAGATCCTCTGTGACATCATCCCGTTGTCACCAGCCTACAGCCCTGAGGAACCGAAAATCAGCATCCTTACTCTTTCATGGATTCTGATCAAGTTAGTGGCTTTTTCTTTGAGCTTCAGCTTGCCCATAGTTCTCTGTTCAGCCACTAACCAACCTGTCTGCCCTCAGAGGTTCCTGGTCTTGCCGTTGGTGGCTTCCTGCCAATCTACCTCTACAGATCTCAAACCTTTAAACTTTCTTCTGTTGTGTCCGGCTGAAATTTCAGGTCCCCTTTTCAGTTCATTACACAAAATGCAGTTAAAAGCCTTCAGCTGATCCAAAACACTGCAGCAAGAGTTCTGATGAAAACTGAAAGAAGAGATCATATTTCTCCTATCTTTGCTTATCTTTATTGTCCCCCTGTTAAATCCATAATAGAATTGAAAAATCTCCTTTACACATATAAAGCCCTTAATAATCAAGCTCCATCATACATAAGATATATGATTATCCCACATGTTCCTGCTACATTCTCCTACTACACTCCAATTTTATTTGCTGTTTTAGCTTTTAACTTTGTGTTCTCTCACTGTGTTTCTTGCTACAACTGCCCTGGCTCTGTGTTTACCTGTTACACCTTCCTGAAGAGGCGCATTGGCTGAACTGCTGCTGCCAGAAACTTAATGCTTTCCTTCTACAGATGATACACCCTGTTTTGCAATATGCTCTCTCTTTCATACTCTAGACTTAAAAACTGGCTCAGAGCATATCTGTTTAGTTGTCTTTCTTTCCTAGATAAGTCTAAGAAGCCACTACTGCTTTTAACGTTTTACTTTACTTTTACATAAATAGTACTCCTAGATTAGTGCCTCTGTGTTATTTTCTCCTCTGGTTTGTCAAACCCCCAGTCGGTAGTGGCAGATGGCTGCTCACACGGAGCAAGGTCTGGTTCTGCTGAAGGTTTCTTCCTGTTAAAGGGGTGTTTTCCTTTCCACGTTTGCTACATGCATGCTCAGTATGACACAGTGCAAGCGACTGTCCACTGTCGCTACATGCTCATCCAGGAGTAGTGAATCCTGCAAGTCACTGACTTGATGCAATCTTCTGGGATTCCTTAGAAAGAAAACATTTTAACTAATTTGAATAATAAACATAATCCGACTGCACTGTTTGATAGCTAGGATTAATTGGAATGGATGTACCTGAATTGAAATCTGTATGATTCGATAGAATTACCAAACGTAACCCTGAAGTAGTTGCAAAGACTTTTCGGCAATCAAAAAAGAAGCTATGTCTAACGCAAACCCAACATGTCTCATCACCACAAGAACACCATCCCCACAGTGAAACGTGGTTGTGGCACATGATGCTGTGGGGATGTTTTTCAGCAGCAGGCATTGGGAACCTGGTCTGAGTCGGGGGAAAGATTAATGGTGCGAAATACAGGGATATTCTTGAGCAAAAACCCAGGTCAGTCTGCCTGTGATTTGAGACTGGGACGGAGGTTCACCTTCTACCAGGATAATGACCCGAAGCATACTGCTAAAGCAACACTGAAGTGGTTTAAGGGGAGGCATTTAAATGTATTGGAATGGCCTAGTCCAGACCTCAGTCCAACTGAGAAAGTGTTGTTAGATTTGAAGACTGCTGTTCAGAAACAAAAAACATAAAACATTAAGGAGCTGGAGCAGATTTGCCTTGAGAAATAGGCAGAAATTCCAATAGTAAGATGTGGCAAGCTCCTAGAGACTTATCTAAAGCCACTTGCTGCTGTAAATGCTGCAAAAAGTGGCTTTACAAAGTACTGACTTTAAAGAAGGGTGAACAGTTATGCATGCTAAAGTTATCCCATTTGTTGTTTGCTTCACAATAGAAAAACAACACCTTCAAAGTTGTAGGTATGTTTTATTAACGAAATGGTGCAAAATCTCAAACAATCCATTTTAATTTCAGGTTGTGAGGTAACAAAATATGAAAAATGCCAAGGGGGCAAATACTTTTGGAAGACATAAAAAATATAGAATGCATCTCAAGAGAAGGATTAAGCGTTTAAGCTTAGAATATTTCACATTTTGGCAATGTTCTGGAGATGAAAGAAGGTTTGATTGAGTTCTACAATCTCACTGCCATAATGACATCTGTTTACTACAGGTAAGGGAACCATGACTGATAATTACTCAACAGAACTTTAAACAAATTTAAACAATCCCATTGACATCATTCAAGTGAACATATTACGTATAGTTTTATAGTAGTGACATATAGTTCACATTCTGTGATGTTTTATTGTTAATTGTGACATGGACAGCTCAACTAGCGTCGGAACTCTGGCGTCACCCGGCAATATAAAACCCTCAGAAACCAAACTTATGTTGCCATTTCCAGTGTGTCTCATGGTACGACACAACGGAGGCGCATATCTCGAGAGACAAAAGCTCGCAGGCAAGCCTTTCCTCCACATGGCCATTCCCGGAGGAGCTTGACTGTCTGATACAAGAAGGTTAGAAGATTCATATAACGATCGAAGACCCTGCCGACACCCGGTGCAGGTGAAAACCCACAGAGGTTTGATTTCCAAGGGGACCCCCTGCAACGGTACCTCATATTTTCCCCGTTTTGGACGGATGAGAAGTTTACCGTTTTTGAGTTGACCACGGACGCAGACCTACGACCCATCCTCACGCCAGTAAAGAAGAAGTCAACCTCAAAGTAATTTTGTTCCTTTTTATATTTAATCATATAGGTGTATTTAGAGGTTTGGGCAGGATGAGGCATAGTTTAAGGTGATTTAGAATCAACAGTAGTTAATCCAAGGTATCAACTTGTTGCATGCAATACTAATTCAAGTGTTTTATTCTGAGCTGTGTTTGATTTCCTGTGTAAGTGTTGTTTGATCACAGGGCGCGAATGCGATCAGCAAGGAGCGTGTGTATGTTTTTGCCCGGCTAATCCCAAATCAGCCAGTAGTTAGAAGTTGGACTTTTAAAGGTTTTTCATCCAAAGCAGCTGTGGTCCGAACCTCGTGGCCTGACCATTTATTTTATCCCAGTTTTATTACCGGAGATTTTGCACTGAGTTCCCTCCTCAGAGTTTTATGACCGTTTGTTCGAGATTTAGGGCAACTGTCTACAAGCTCACTGCCGCAATCGAGACATCAGCACACCAGGAGGGCTTCACTTTCCAAGTTAACCCAAATTGCACATTTGTCCATAAAACTTCTGATTTGATCTACATAGACACTCAATGCACATATGTTTTGTTTTATTATTAGTTAGGTAATCACTTTACTCTTTTTGTAGAATAGTGCTTGTTAGTTACGTGGAGGTTTTTGGACCAGAATAGTAATTATATCAGAGCTATATGGTTTCCATAAATGTTCACATATATAAAGAGAAGTGTTTATGTAGCGGTGGGGGGGGGGGGGGGGGGGGGGGAATCATATAGATGTTCAATAAAAGCGTATGTTGTTTACTCTGATTTATAATTGTTAAATGGCAAAGTCGTCCCAGAAGGTCTGAGAAGAACTGAATCAGACAGTCCTGCCCACTTTCCAGTCTGTCAAACAGGATGTTATGATCCAACTGTGTCGAAGACAGCTCTGAGATCTAGTTGAACCAACACAGAAGTTTATTTTTGCATTGCTATTGAGAAAAACATCATTAAAAACTTTACTGATAAACTCAGTTTTGTAGTGTGGTCAAAAGCCTGACTAAAAAGAATTAAAGAGATTGTCTTATATCAAAAAGTACATTTGGTGTTAAACTGCATTTTTCATTGTCTTTGTCAAGAATGTTAGGGGAGGTAAAGGCCTTTTCTTACTTATTATTAAGGCATCCTGATTAGGTCATTTTATAAGAGTCTTGATCACTGCAATTTCAGGACCCTTGGATAAATTACCCTAGTAAAGAGAAGTACTTATTATCTGCAACATTGCAGGTGCAATACAGCTAAGGACATTTTTGAAAAATCTTGAGGGAACCAGATGAAGGCAGCAGGTAGTGGATTTCATGTCATGAACAGTTTCTATCAGAGATATATAATTCAGTTGATTGAAATAATGAAGAATAAAATGCTTGTGCGTCCCTTACCGAAGAAAGATGCCTTTAATGTTTGGCGTGCCTTCAAAAGCTGAAGCTGTAATGCTGTAGATCCGGTTGCTTTGCAGGTAAAGGTACTCCAGTGACTCAGGGAGGTCAGATGGTATGTGTGTTAGCTGGTTACCAGAAAGATCTAGTGTCTAAAATAATCCAAAATAAACATCATCAAAAGGGAGCATTGTACGTGACCTGTTCGGATGGATGGATGGATGGATGGATGGATAGAAGGAAAAGTGTTTTCTTCACTTAATAGTTTCAGATCATCAAACTAATACTCCGTCTTCCTCCCACAGTCCAAAGACATGTCTGTTAGGTTAATTGGTCTCTCTAAATTACCTATAGGTGTGTGAATGAGTGTATGCTTGGTTGTTTGTGTGTTGCCCTGCGATGGAATGGTGACCCTGTACCCCACCTCCCGCCTATAGACTGCTGGAGAGCACCAGCTCGCCCTTGACCCACTATGGAAGAAGCAGTATAGAAAATGACTAATGACAGGCTGATTTCATTTCTTAAGAGAGAAAAGCTATCCAAACCATCTTGGGCCTATGTTAAAAAGAAATTGTCTTAAAATGTAAGAAGTTGTCATGCAACCAACTTTTCAGAATTGCTTTAATTCAGCCACGTTGGAGGGTGTATTCCACAAATTCACTTGTGGAGTTTGACTTTGACTACTCCAAAGACTTTCTTTTTTTTCTTTTTCAGCTATTTAAAGATAGACTTGCTGCTGTGCTTTGGATCATTGTCCTGCTGCCAAAGTTTTGCAAGAGCTCATTCAAATGAATGCGTTCATTTTTTAGAATTTAAAACTGAGTGATGCTGAAATGCTGTGTTTGGTTTTTTTTTTGGCACCAGGCATAATTTTCCACATTTCTCAGAACTGGGTCAGCAGTGAGTTTGGCCTTAGAACTCATAGATGCCATCATGAATTATGACCTTAACAGAGGCAACTGAGGCCTGCAGTGCTTTATTGCTCTAAGTTCTTTTGTTACCTCCTGGATGCATCATCATTGTGTTCTTGTTGGCATTCAGGTTCTGTTTATGTGATTCTTGATTCTACAGATCTGAAAGTGGTCAGTCCTAGGCACCAGCGAAACTGAACTCAGAAATGTGCTGAATAAAAGTAAATTCATGACATAACAAGGGGTGATCATATTTTTTCTTGTGGCCAGATTGGATAAGATTTTCTTTCTTCATAAATGAAATCATTATTTAAAAACTGCAGTTTATATTTACTCAGGTTACCCTGATCTGAAACATTTGGTGTGAACAAAAGCAAAAACAGAAGAAATATGGGAGGTTTACAAAACTTGTTAGCAATCATAATCTGACCAGTCTCTGCAGATCACTCACTGTGAGAGCACTGAGCTCCATCCAGGCTCCTTGGTAGACTGAGTTGAGTTTTAGTTTGTTGTCACTCAAGATCAACTTTTGTAGCTTTTGCATTCCTGTTAGGACACCATCTGGTATCAAACTGAGCTGATTGTTCTTGATTTCTAGAACCTGCAGACTATGAGGAAGACCCATGGGCACTGCATGAAGGGAATTCCCAGACAGGTCCAGAGTTTCCAGTATACGCAACTTTCTGAAGGCGTCACGGTGAATCTTCAGGTTGGTCAGTTTGTTGTAGCTGAGATTGAGCTCCGTCAGGGTATACAGCAAGGACAGGTCATTGCGGTCAATTTCAGAAATAAAGTTGTGGAGTAGCATAAGGGTCTTAGCTCGTCGAGGTAAGCCCCTGGGAACTCGCTCCAGCAAATTATTGTATAAATGAAGAGTGTGCAGCTTCTTTAAGCCCTAGCAAAAAGATATATTTAACATTCATGAGGAAAACTGTGTTTATTCAGTGAATTTGAAGATATACATATTTTTTAAATGTACCTGGAAGGCCATTGGGTGAATAGAGCGTGAGCGCAGCTTGTTATTATGCAGAAGTAAGTATTCAAGGTTCCGCACAGAGGTGAGAGCATCTCCAGGGATGCTGCTGATAGCGTTCTTCTCCAGGTGCAGCAGCACTAGGTTGCGAGGCAAACCCTTAGGAACAACGCTCAGGTTGTTATTTGACAAATCAAGATACTCAAGGCTACTCAGCTGGCTGAAAGACAGAAGAGGATGAAATCAGTTCTTTGATTCTACACCATCTAATTTTACACTTGATGGGCTTTGTCAAGTGATTGAAGTTGATTTCTTATCTAGTTATTATAAAGCAAACGTTTGCATTTAGACATACAGGTCCTTCTCAAAATATTAGCATATTGTGATAAAGTTCATTATTTTCCATAATGTCATGATGAAAATTTAACATTCATATATTTTAGATTCATTGCACACTAACTGAAATATTTCAGGTCTTTTATTGTCTTAATACGGATGATTTTGGCATACAGCTCATGAAAACCCAAAATTCCTATCTCACAAAATTAGCATATCATTAAAAGGGTCTCTAAACGAGCTATGAACCTAATCATCTGAATCAACGAGTTAACTCTAAACACCTGCAAAAGATTCCTGAGGCCTTTAAAACTCCCAGCCTGGTTCATCACTCAAATCCCCAATCATGGGTAAGACTGCCGACCTGACTGCTGTCCAGAAGGCCACTATTGACACCCTCAAGCAAGAGGGTAAGACACAGAAAGAAATTTCTGAACGAATAGGCTGTTCCCAGAGTGCTGTATCAAGGCACCTCAGTGGGAAGTCTGTGGGAAGGAAAAAGTGTGGCAGAAAACGCTGCACAACGAGAAGAGGTGACCGGACCCTGAGGAAGATTGTGGAGAAGGGCCGATTCCAGACCTTGGGGGACCTGCGGAAGCAGTGGACTGAGTCTGGAGTAGAAACATCCAGAGCCACCGTGCACAGGCGTGTGCAGGAAATGGGCTACAGGTGCCGCATTCCCCAGGTCAAGCCACTTTTGAACCAGAAACAGCGGCAGAAGCGTCTGACCTGGGCTACAGAGAAGCAGCACTGGACTGTTGCTCAGTGGTCCAAAGTACTTTTTTCAGATGAAAGCAAATTCTGCATGTCATTCGGAAATCAAGGTGCCAGAGTCTGGAGGAAGACTGGGGAGAAGGAAATGCCAAAATGCCAGAAGTCCAGTGTCAAGTACCCACAGTCAGTGATGGTCTGGGGTCTGGGGTCAGCTGCTGGTGTTGGTCCACTGTGTTTTATCAAGGGCAGGGTCAATGCAGCTAGCTATCAGGAGATTTTGGAGCACTTCATGCTTCCATCTGCTGAAAAGCTTTATGGAGATGAAGATTTCATTTTTCAGCACAACCTGGCACCTGCTCACAGTGCCAAAACCACTGGTAAATGGTTTACTGACCATGGTATCACTGTGCTCAATTGGCCTGCCAACTCTCCTGACCTGAACCCCATAGAGAATCTGTGGGATATTGTGAAGAGAACGTTGAGAGACTCAAGACCCAACACTCTGGATGAGCTAAAGGCCGCTATCGAAGCATCCTGGGCCTCCATAAGACCTCAGCAGTGCCACAGGCTGATTGCCTCCATGCCACGCCACATTGAAGCAGTCATTTCTGCCAAAGGATTCCCGACCAAGTATTGAGTGCATAACTGTACATGATTATTTGAAGGTTGACGTTTTTTGTATTGAAAACACTTTTCTTTTATTGGTCGGATGAAATTTGCTAATTTTGTGAGATAGGAATTTTGGGTTTTCATGAGCTGTATGCCAAAATCATCTGTATTCAGACAATAAAAGACCTGAAATATTTCAGTTAGTGTGCAATGAATCTAAAATATATGAATGTTAAATTTTCATCATGACATTATGGAAAATAATTAACTTTATCACAATATGCTAATATTTTGAGAAGGACCTGTATAGGAAAAACCTTTGCAGAAAATTAGCAGTTAAAAATATATTTAAAAAAAAACGTTTTGTCTCTAACTAACCACATTGGTTGACTGGGCCATATAAATATATTTTTTGGATGTAGCTGTTTTGACAGCTGGGGAGGTGCTGGGGTTCGATCAGGATAAGGCTGGTCTTTAATGAGTAATGGAGGATGGTATGGCTTGATTTGGAGGAGAGGCTGACTAGCTGACTGCTGGCCGAGTAGGACACAGGGCATCAGGTATGCTAGGAGAACAAGGCTCTGAAGCAGAGCCTTTACTCAGTCCGGGCATAGAGGCGACTTGCTGAAATCAGCTGAAGCACAGCCTTGTCCCAGGTGCTCATCCCTTGGATAAAAGATTCCCTTCAGTTACCCATGCAGCATTTACATCCACAAGGAAGAAACTGCAGTGTTTTCTGACAGCTGGATGTACTGGCAGTCAACTAACATCTTTCCATTCAGAAAACACAGTGGTAATTCTGCTGAAAATTAGACCTTCATGCTATGGCATATATGTGAGCTGAAACCTAATGAACTAATAAAAGTAGTGAGATACAGTACAGCACCTGGTTGCCATGGAGACTTATGATAGACTTTATTTTCTATTCTGTCAGTGAAAAAAGAGAACATCTAGCAAATATTGCCAGGTATTTCCACCTTTGTTAAATTATAGTTTATTCAATTCTGGTTACATAGTGCAAAGATGGAAGGTGACCAAAATGTTCAATATCTGCAGCTGGTGGTCATGGTTTTACAAGAAAATTGGTTCATTTTTAATAAGTTAAAGTCTGTTGGCCCCCAGTACTGTTCATTTCGGAATATCTGAGAACTGTTTGTCACTATTACCAAACTGCCCAGGGTACAGAATCCTGTTTGCATCATTGTGAAGCCTAATTCTATAGACTTGTTAGTTGTGTAACCCATTGAGTTTTGGGCAATGATCTGCTTCTGCGATGTGAGAAAACACATTTTGTGTTCTTTCCATTAGTTATAAAAACATAATATGAACACGTTGAATAAAGAAACTGGAATATTTGAATTGCTTGTTGTTGTTCAGCTCACCTGAAAGTCCTGTTGTCCATGCCGTTATTGGTGAGGAGGTTGTTCTGAAGATAAAGTTCTCTAAGATTTCGCAAATTCTCAAATGCTGCTGTTGGGATTTTCTCCAGCCTGTTACTCTGTAACATAATGAAGAATGTTTATTTATTTATTATTTAAATAAATAAACAATTTTATTAATTAAATGTCCATGTAGTAACATTGGATCAAGGCCCAGCAAAGCTCTCCACAACCTTCATGATTAGAACATGTCTGGATCGAGGCAAATTAAGGAAGCCTCCATCATTGTGATATTTTCCATGACCCTGCAACGCTCATGTACTCATCAAGTAGGTTTTTCTTCGGGCAATTATTCACATCCCAGGGGAAACTTTCCTGTGCCTCTTCTGGACACAGAATCAAAATCACAATCAGCTTTATTGGCAAGTTTGTACAGACAAACAATAATATGTCAACACAGCCTCATTTGATGATTCCACCAAACAATGCAGGAAAATACAAGACCATGCTCTACACTACCACCAAAATAAGGTAGCCTAAGCATTAGGCTAGCATGGCTAGTCCTGTTTCAGATGTTTGACAACAAAGATCCATTTGTGCGTGCAGACTTCACCTCTTTATTCTATCCTTATTTATCCAGGTAAAATGTCTCAGTCAGTTCAAAATCTCTATCTAAAGAGAGTCTCGGGTAAGAAAGCACTAGATCTTACAACAAATAAAACAGTAATAATAACGTGTGTTCTCCCAAAAAACCACGGCAAAATTAGCAGAAGAAGAACAATAACAACAACAGAAGGAGGAGATCCAGCAATTTTAACTTTGACTTGGGATTTTTTTAACCCTGGGATTTTTGTGTCTCTTGTTCTATATTTTGTTCACTGTCTTAGTATGGCATTGCCTTCTCTGTCTGTTTCAGGAGAACATGTAGCCTAGTTCATTCATATACTATATCTAAAAATCAGATATCTACAAGTAAACAAAAATGTTTCCTACTGTCTGACGCTAAATCCAGGTCAGCTGGTCTCTCAATGCAATTGATAAAATTTTCTACAAGTAAACAAACATTTTTCCTACTGTCTGACACTAAATCCAGGTAAGCATTGTTTAGGATTACCAAAATTATTTATGTTGGTGAAACTTTACATAACTTTTTTTAGTATTTGGTAGAATTGCATTTTAAACTGTATGACTTAGGTCAAACATTTTGGGTATCCTTTCATAGGTTTCTCACAATAGTTTGCTTTGTAGTTTTAGCTGAATTATTCTAACTTATTATCAGTACTATCATCCCAAACATCCTGGTAAAGGTGATCACAGCCTCCCACACTCCTCCTACCTCTGCATTAAAGATTTTCTGAGCGATCTACCACAGAGAGACGAAGTGGGGCCTCAATTCTTTCCTTCACTCAGCCTAAACACGGGCTCCCCACAGGGATGTGTACTCAGTCCCTTACTGTAGACTCTAGACTGCACCCCTTCCCACCCAGACAACTCCTTTGTGAAGGTCACAGACAACATGGTGATATGGCTCATCACAGGGAAGATGAGTCTGCACACCAGGACAACGTGGAAAAGCTATCGTCACGGTGCAATAGATACAACCTGGTCCTCAACACCATAAAAACAAAGGAAATAATCAGAATCAGCTTTATTGCCAAGTTCGTACATACAAACAAGGAATTTGACTCCAGTACACTTTGCTCTTTGGTTTTGTTTTTAATGGTGGACCTCAGACAAAATAGACCTGACTGTCAGACTATGCATCAATGGAGACAGTGTCTCAGACTTTAAATCTCTCGGTCTGCACCTGAATGAAGCCCTTACCTAGAAAGAAGCCACAGTAACGGACCCACTTCCCGGGAGTCCTGAAACAAAACAACCTAGCACAGAACCTGCTGTTGTCCTTCTACAGATGTTGCGTGGAAGGTGTTCTGACCTACTGCATCCCAGTCTGGTTTGACAGCTGCAATTCCCATGAAAAGACAGCACTGCAGAAAATCATTAACACTGCACAGTGGATCCTCCCCTTCAGGAACTGTACCAGTCCCCACTGCTACATCAAAGCCTGCAGCACCCTGAAGGTTTCATCTCATCCAGCTGCTACCTTCAGGTAGGTGGTACAGGACTCTTAAAGCAAAGACAAACAGACTGAAGAACAGCACATACTTAAAGCTGTTGTGGTGCTGAGCGAAAATTCCCACTTGGAGCTATGAACAATTACAATGCAATTTTAAGAGATGTTTTTATTGTTCTGGTGACATCATATCATCAGTGTCAGTGTTTGACGTTTGTCTGTTTTTGTTTTCTTATATATCTTTTTTAACTCAATTACTAGATTGCTATGTTTTTATGCTTTTTTCCCTTAATTCCTCTAAAAGTTTCTTTCTGCATTGAGATCAAGGACTGCCTAAGATTGTTTTGTTGTACTTGCTAACTGCCCATGCTACCAAATTCATTGTAATGACAATAAATTTGAAACTGAATCTAATTGTGTCATCTGCATAATAATGATTTTGGATACTCTGTCACTGCTGCCATTACCCTTTGCCAACTAGGACACAAAATCGTTGCCACCACTATAATAAACTACGACCACCACATTCAACACACTGCAATCTTAATACACCCCAGAAGACCTGACCAGACACCATCCATGGTGTGCTTTAAACGGACAAGAGTTCGTTTCCCCCCTTGGTGTAGCTGTGTTCGTGCAGATGTAGACGTGCTGCGTGCAGCACCTCTGTTCTGCATATTTATGCCATTATTACAGCTGCGATATTATTGTGAGAGTCAAGAGCAGCTCATTCAACACAGACTTTGAGACATTCCATTAATAACCTTGGAACCCCGTCGGAGAATGCGTGCTGAACGCCGACGTTCTCTACGTGCCTTGTCCCACAACAAGCCGGTAGCGATGGTAAGAAGCACACAGCTTATCAGGTATGATTACCTTACAACACACACCTTTGCTACCGGCTACGGTGGCTTTTTATGTCCAAATAGACATACGCTTTTTGTAGTTGGTTCGGATCGGGGCCGGTTTGTATTCAGACCATAAGCGAACCGCTCCAGAGTACGTTTGGAAGCGGACCAAGACCACCTCAAAAAGTGGGTCTCGGTCCGGTTGTTTGGTCCGGACCAGGGTTCGTTTGAGCGTATTCACACCTGCACAAAAGGTCCAGACCAAGGAGGGAAACGAACTCTGGTTGTTTTTTTGTTTTTTTTTTCTTTCTGCTCTCAGTGGAGGAGGACGTTTTTCTCTGTCTCCGGCAGCCCTCCCATATCTGCCCTGCTTCAGCTCTGTGTCTTGTCTTTTTTTTGGAGCCTCTTTTTGCATATTTTCCAAATTCTTCCAAATATGGATTTGGTCAGCTAGTCTCTCAATGCAATTGATAAAATTTTCTCAACGAGAAGACAGGGGTCGGGAGAGCCCACTTGCCCGAACGGGACGTTTTTCTCTGGATACACAATGGACTCCTGGCAGAAGTGGAGGATTGTGTGTCTGTCGATAATGTCAGTCGAGGATGTGGACGATGTGTATATAATTGGATGTTTGATATCAGGATTTCTGCTTTTTGGAGTCAGCGGTTACCTGGCATATTGAGAAATTCGGAGAATGTCAGCAGCTGTTCTGGCAATTGTGAGGCTGCCTGGCATGTGTGATGAGATCTTCAGAGTGATCAGCACTCAGACTGAGATGTTACGTGAGCTGAATTGCAGACTGGATGTGATCCTTACACAGGATTGTAGGCAGGTTGCGGTTCCTGGACTCAGGGGTGAAATGGGATAAATCTTGGAGAAAGTTGTTTGCTCGGATCGGGCGAAAGACCAGGAATCTGGCTATTTGGATTCACCTTTGAGAAGCACCAGCGAGACTCTCAAGGCTGACGGAAAATTAAGAGTCAGCCTAACCCAAATAATTATTGTTTTTCTGAATCTGGCTCCCCTGCACGGCCTTGATGGCTGGCTATATTCAACTTCTCCTGGAAGTTATGTAAACATGACGCTCTGCTCCCTCTGCCACCTCCCTTCCCTGAGGACATCTGTGGATCTTTCTTATCTGTGGCTCAGAACTTTGTGGCTGGTTGATGAACATTCCAACGTACCATCAAGGACAATGGCCTCTGGGACAGTGCTTCATGGACTCACTTGCACACACTTACTAGCACACACACACATGCTCAAGATAAACATATGCACCCCTCACATCACTTTCACCGTTCCCGGCATGATGTTGTTTTGTAAACTTGTTGCTTCTTTGTGCTGAGATTGTTTGCAATCTCAAACTTTATCCTGCTAAGGATAACGTGTGAAATATGATTTTTATCCCTCTACTTACCTAATGTGGCCTCTTTTCTCATCTAGCAAGGGCAGCGCCTGTGAGTGGGCAGCAAAGCCTCGGTGACCCGTCCCCCCCTTGTCTTGTGTCATGATGTATGTTTGGATGGGTTGTGCTGGAATTCTAATTTCCCCTCGGGGATCAATAAAGTATCTTTGAATTTAATTTAATTGAATTAAAGGGGACCAAAACATTCTATTATGCAGAAATGTGCTCCAGTGTGTTATTTTATCTTCATAAAAATCTTACTTCTTATATTCAAATATAGTTTTTGTAGTTGTATTTGTGAGACCTTCAGATGAAGACGGAGAAGACTGGATGGCAGATTGGTGGGAACAGCCCTCAGAAAGTTGCTGGATATGGTGAGGATCTCCAAGGTGTCAGAAGCATTGAGCATATGTTCAGGAAGTCCTTCATCTGTCAGCTTGTTGTTATGGAGATACACAGACCTATTGAGCCATGACAAACATAGAATATGTTTTACTAAACATATTTCAAATACAAAAGGGTACAAATCACACAAACATACATGTTGGTACCTTAGTTTTGGTTTATGACCAAATGTGTATGGGTAGATCCTTGAGAGTTGATTAGCAGCAAAATCAGCACTAACCAAAGATGGAGGCAGGACTCTTGGTGCAGAGGTGAGCTGCAAGCACATCAGAGAATGAATGAGAAAATATTACAACATATTCCACTGATGTAATGTAGTTCAGGGACATTGTTTTTATGAATATGCTTATAATGATGCTCTGACTCAGATGGGTTTGGAAAGTTTTGTAAAATTAATAGAATGTTCTTTTATTTTGACTGTAACATCTCCTACAGTTAAACTTATTAATAGTTTCTATATTAACTTATTAAATAAAATAAACAATCGTTTATTTTATTATTAGCAGTTACCTTTAAAATGAGGAGAGTAAAACTGGCCTTACAAGAGGTACTGACCACATTCCTAAGGCCACCCCCACAAGGGCATAAACACAAGCCAGAGCCAAGAACACCAACCTCTCACCTATAAATCACTATTAGTTACACATGCAAGGGCAACAAGAAACCTCCAGTAGTGTTGGGGAAAAATGAGTCACCAAAGAGAATCATATACCTCCCTTCGTTGGACTCAGCTGACATTTCTAAAGCTCCATCAAAACTTTTTTGCTAGACTCAAAGAGGTGTTTCTCTAACAAGCTTACTACCATTAAGTCTCAATGGTGCTTGGGCTTTTGTGTTTTGTAAGTCACCTTGGTTGTACTTTGGGGTTGAGATTACTTTTTGGTTTCTCTTACTTACAGCCTTCCAAAAAGGTTTTCTTTGTTGTTTTGTGACTCTTATTTCTCAGATTCTGATGTTAGTGGTAGATTTTAGCTTTGGCTTAGATCCTTTTGTCTCTTGTTAGGTTCCTTTGTGTTATTTAGACATTTGCTCTTCTGTTCAGGTCCTCACCCAGCTGCACTGCTAGCTACTGATTAGTCGCACTTGGCTGTCATCCTACTAATGACTTCCCCACCATCTAAAAGCCTGTCAGTTTTATTTCTTAATGGTTACCCATTATCTTCCACGTCGGTTGTCTGTCATCCTGTTACCGTTGCTTTTGATTTTCATGTCAGATGCTCTTCTGATTCTCTTGTTCCTCTTCCTCATTTTTGTATGTTTTATTCTATTGTCAATCCAACAGTGTTATAGTGACATTATTGGACCATTTCTTCATTTAACCATGCAATTGTTAGATGTTACCGGTCAGCATTTTACTGTGACTTCTTGTATAAAGACATTTGATTTGGCAAAATGTTCACAGCAAAATGGAGAAAAAAGGTTAAGAAAACCAAACTTGACAGAGGAGCAGAGCCTGCTGTTGGCACAGCTGGTGGAGAATATAGGAGTGTTGAATGGTAGATTTGGTTCCAGGATCACAAAGAGGGAACAAAGAGGGAGACCTGGAACCAGCCTGGAAAGTGAGAAGTGCTGGTACCTGCTGCAATCAGAAGCTAGAAAGGAGATTGCAGCACACCAGAAAGGCTCTTCACAGACAGGTGGTTGTAGATGACCATTTAGGCTATGGATACTGATAATGTCATCATGTACAATACAACAAATACTTCTTACTCACATTTATATTTTCCTTCTATGTGTGTTCCGTCTAGTGTTTAGATTATGTATATCTTGTACTTTATTTTATCTAGAGTGTCTATTTATATATTTATTTCGACTATTTCACATTTTTTCAAAAAGTTTATTTTTGAAAGCATAATACAGTCTTAAAATAATATTAAATTTTTTGTACCATGTTGTTTTGTAATTTTGTTCCCTTTCTGTTATACATTATTTTTTCGATTATTTATTTTCCTTTTTAAAATTACCTTACTAGAAGTTTACCTTTAACCTGTCCTGGTGCGGAAACTATTTAATTTCCCCAAGGGAGATGATAAAGTTGATCATATTTCTATGTTAATAATTGTATGATTGTTATAGAAGTTTATGTGCTTATTTACTCGACTGTTTAGGGGGTGGATCCCTGCATCATCGAGCTGGTAGTATTTCATTAATTCACTGTTGTTCATTGTATGGAGAATATCTCTCCTTTCTCTCTGTCTTCCACCATCTTCTCTGCCTAATTCACTCATAGGCTCATTAAATGTCCTCCTCACTACTCTTAACATTTGCTCACTGTAGGAGCTCTCTCAAGGCATAAGTTGCTTTGTGAATAACTTTTATCTTAACGGGGGAAAATTCTAAGAAAAATTGTAGAATTTGGAAAATTCCAAAATTGTTCTCAGAATGATGTAGGAGCTACTTTTAGTGTTAGGATTCTTCATGAATGCAAGTCCTGCTTTTTAAACTAAGCACAAGGCATTTTGTTTGTTTGTCATTTTACTGACTGTGAATGAACTGAATCATCATCCCTTCGTCGTCATATTATACATACATCTACATACATTTTTCTCAGCCAGACCTGATTAATCCTTAAACATTCAATTAGAAATTCTTCTGCAATTAAATGGTTAGTATAGAGTCTACCCTTCTCTTGCTATGCCATTAGAGTCAAAGGACTGTAAATATTTAATTGTCAAACCTTCCATTGAAAAGTACAGGAGGTTATAACAGAGGAAAGGGAAGTGCTTATCTCAACTTCAATTCAGAGAGGCTTTGGGAATCTACAAAAAGAAGTACAACAGACATTTGAGCAAGGAGAAGACAAACAAATATAAAGAAGGTGGTGCTCCAAATGTAGTTATAATAAAATATAAGGTTAACCTGTACACTGATAAAAAAATTCACCCACTCTTAGCCTGAGTCCAAGAAGCTGTCCTCAATCAGAATTTGCCAAACATGTGGGTTAAATATACAGTTTCTAAAAACAAGTGGTTCATATAATACAATATAATCATCCTGTCATAGGTCCTTTGACATCTCCAGCATGCATCATAATCTCCTAGTTTCAGTTTTGCCATGTTATTAAAGGTCCAACGAATCATGCATTCTTCATCTTGCCTAATATGTCACATCTGAAACCAAAAGTCTCTTTAGACATTTCGTCTTCTATGTTTTTATGTAAATCATACATCAGGATACCCTGAGACCTCTGAGCTCTGAGGAATCTGTTTAAATTACATCAACAATCAAAATGCTGTGCTTCTAAGTAATTAATTCCCCAGACAAGGATCCTGTATTACACTTTGAGAGCTTTTGGTTGAACAGTTTCTTGTTTTGAGATAATTACTTATATAAATTCTGCCTCTAACTGTTTAAAAATCAGCGGCTTCCCTCAAAAACACATCAGTAAGGAGTAAAAAGATAATTTCTGCATCAATCACTGATTTCTACAAAAGAGTTTATCACCTGCCTTAGGTAAAATATTCACCTAAATACCAGATTTTCTTAACTAGTGAGAGCTTTTGATATTGTGCTCACAACCTATGACAGATGGCAGAAAGCGTGCAATATGTGCAATAGGTTGTTCATTTTTAACACGCTTTCCAGGCAAAAGAAATCCCAGTTTTGTCAAAATGTTATTACTTTTCTGTATAAATGATATTTAATTTAAACCACTCCTGTGTGTTTTTGTATGACTGAGTGTATTTTAGCTTGTAGAGCTAGATTTCCTTTTTTTTTAACCATGTCCTGTCCAGCAGAGTAGCACTGAGAACTGTTGTCTGTGTGCCAAGAAAAAACTTGGTACTCTTTTATGAAAGAAATTTTATTAGAAACTGCTTTCGGGTTCAATTGTTATGGACACGAAATGAAAAGGAAAAAAATAAGAAGCACAAAAGAGAAAGAGGTGGGGCAAAAAGAAAAAGGGGGGAGAGAAGGAGAAAAGAATGGAGGAAAGAAAGAAGGATGAGGACAATATATGATAACACCCTGCTTGCTTCTACACCTGCAGAAACATTCATTTTACCAGCTTTTTTTACCCAATTGGTACTTACCAATGCAAGATGTATTTAGTGGTAAATGCAGCTCAAACCGTGATACACAAATATAGATTTATGTATTTGTTAACACCTAAATCTAAACACCTGTGGGTCTGAGTGTGAACGTGCTTGTGTATACAAGGTTTCTCCATAAAAATATGCAATAGTGAGTGTGAGGAGCCACAGACCTGCCCCCCTGGACCCGGGACAGATACAGAGGAGATCCAAGCCACAGACATCAAGAGGCTCCCGAGAGCACAAGAACCCTAAGAGAACCACCGCCGGGACTACCGCAACACCCCAGAGAAGAACAGGGGAGAGTCCAGCAGCCGCACTGCAGAAGCCCCAGGGAGCTGCAGCGACGAGCCCACAGGCCCAGTCAGCAGCCATCTACGCCCGAGCAGATCCAGCCATGGGCCCAGAGACCCCAGGACATATGACTCCCCAAGCAGAGGCCCGACAGAGCCCAGGGTCCAGCCCCCGGCAAGCAGCCACTGGGAGTGAGCCAGCACACATCAAAGAACCCAGCCCCAGACACCGAGAACCACAAGTACACTGGTGGGCAGAGGCACCAACCACCAGTGTAGTGTGGCGGGGAGGAAACAGGCCCCACATTTGATGGGGGGCCTTAACTGATCCAGTAGAGGGAGCAGCCCAAGACCCAACCTGACACAAAAAACAGGCACACACAGTCACAATCACACATTCCCACCCTCATGCGTACACATGAAAACACTCACACCTACGCACACAACGTAAAGACACACAACAATGGACGTTGTACACTCACTCACAGTCCCCATACATACTCTAAACTCCCAGGTCCAGGTGTCAATACCCCATAGGGACAGCCGGCCCCTGGACCCAGGCGGTGGTCCCTTCTAGGGGTGGAGACAGGCAGACCGGCCCAGACCCCGACCCCCCGCCCCGACCCCAGTCCCCAATGACCCCCATCCTCATCCGGAGACGAGGCCATGTACAAAAGAGGGGTCTACATGGTCCAAACTAGCCCGTCAACCAGAGCCGCCACAGAACAAAATAGTCCCAACCACCCAATGAATTCCGATCTCAACCCCATGAGCCCCCCACCCCCAATGAACCCCAACATGAATTTCCCCACAGGGCCACCCACCAGCCGCCTCAGTGCAGGCACAAGACATGCTCCACCACCCCACCTGCCTGACCGCCAACCATAGCCCCCGCCCAGCCAGGGGCCAGAGCCACACAAGGAAGCATTGGAGGAAGGCCACCACAGCACGCCCAGGACCGGGCACCCCGCTAACCCCAAACCAAAAACCCCCGAAGTGCCCCAGGATGCCGGCCACCCACCCTCCCGCACCGTACACCTCGCCGCACCAAGCAGGCCGGCCAGCCCCTCCGCTAAAGCGAAGCCACATCTCAATCAACACTGCACACTGCCCAGTCAAAACCCCCTCAGCAGAGCCCGGCCTCTTTTCTTACCCTGATGCGCCCATCACTTTGGAACAGGGTAAATCTGGACTCATCAGACCATATGACCATCTTCCATTGCTCCAGAGTCTAATCTTTATGCTCCCTAGCAAATTGAAGCCCTTTTTTTCCGGTTAGCCTCACTGATTAGTGGTTTTCTTAAGGCTACACAGCTGTTCAGTCCCAATCACTTGAGTTCCCTTTGGATTGTGCATGTGGAAATGCTCTTACTTTCACTACTAAACATAACTTGAAGTTCAACGGTTGTTTTTCTTCGATTTGATTTCACCAAACGTTTAAGTGATCGCCGATCACAATCATTCAGGATTTCTTTCCGGCCACATTTCTTCCTCGAAGACGATGGGTCCCCTTCAGGTCACCTGCCTTATTGGATCTGGCCTTTCTCATCTTCTTTCTGACAACACCACATAGATTCTCTGCAGGGTTCTGGTCAGGCCAGTTTGCTGGTCAAACAAGTACAGTAACACCATGGTCACTAAACCAGCTTTTGGTATTTTTGGCAGTGTGGGCAGGTGCCAAGTCCTGCAGGAAAATTAAATCAGTATCTCCATACAGCTTGTCAGCAGAAGGTAGCATGAAGTGTTCTTAAATTTCCTGGTAGATCGCTGCATTGACTATAGACTTCAGAAAACCCAGTTGACCAACACCAGTAGATGACATGGCACCCAGGTCATGACTGACTGTGGAAACCTGAACAGAGGAACTCTGCTGGAGTGTGTGGCTCGCCTGCTGCAGACTGCGCACCTGTCTGCAATCACCTCCTCTGACTGCTGGGGATAAAAGGAGCTGTTGGACAACCTGACTCCACCTGATGATCATTCTTCTTGGTAGAGTCAATCCCCTTGTGTGTTTTACCCTGCTACATCTCCTTAAATATTTTGCTTCCTCTGTGGAACATTAATGTCTATGTTTACCTACTTACTGCTGCTCAGCTCAATCCTCTTGCTCTCCAATACACTCTGTTTCATTCACTGCCTGGACCTCAAGTCATCTCCAGCATGCCCTGATCTTATCGGGATTACTCCTGTAACTCAAACCCTCACCCTGACATCTCGATCCATATCCCAACACCAGGATCTCCTTTACCCACAACTTCTTGCTTCAACAGCAAGCTATTCAAATTCAGCTCTTTCGCTAAAAGATTTATTCTCATTATGGCCCCTTGCTCCATCAAAATGCTTCTCTCTTCCTTCAGATGCCGCTGAACCACAGATAAGGAAGCCACCCATGGTTGTGAATATTTATCATTACCTCATTGTAAATAAACATCTTGCCTTTTCCATTCTGAGTCCTGAATGTGATTCTACATTTGGGTCAGGAAACTTTCTGAAAACATGACAATTTCCTAGCACACTTTTTTCTTTTACTCAACTTTTTTTGAATATGCTTGGATACAGCAGACTGAACTGCTTCTGTAGCAATGCCCTTTTGTGGCTTACCTTCCTTGTAGAGGGTGTAAATGACTGCCTTCTGGATATTTGTCCAGTCAGCTGTTTTCCCCATGACTGTGTATTTTACTGACCCAGGCTGAGAGATCATAAGAGACTCAGGACACCTCTGCAGGGGTTTGGAGTTAATTAGCTGATTAGGGTGTGACACCATGAGTTTTCAGTATTTAACTTTTTCACAGTATTCTCATTTTCTATAACACTGAACTTTGGATTGTATTTACCTGTAAATAATAATCATCGGAATTGCAAGAAATAAAGACTTACATTTTATTTCACTCTTTGTGGAATTAATCTATATAATGAGTTTCACTTTCTGAAATGAGTCACACAAAATATTGAACTTTTTCTATTTTTTTTAGATGTACCTGTGGTCAGTGTTGTTTCACATAAAATTTACATTAACTTAATGCCATCATGGCCAAAAAAGAAAAGACGTGTCCTTTTAATAAAACAAGGCTTTCAGCAATGCTAAAATGTGTAAAATGGTGGAGAATAAAGAAAGCAGAGAAGCATTTTTGAGATTAGATATTCATTAAAGCTTTCTCCTTAATAACATGGTTTATGCATTAAAGTAACACGGACGCCTTTGAGGCTTAGTGAGCACTTAAAAACCATCTATTCTTCCTGCATCCTGTTTGCCCCTGTGTGAGATAAATCTGTTCATCATTTCTCTCTCACAATCATTTCCAGAAAGGTCAGTAACATTTTTAGCTTTGACCATGGATCAGTCATGCAAAGTAATCATGGGACATAAACTACCACTGAACCCATCACAACAAATAGGCAAGACATTTTGAGGACAAAGAAACAAACATGTCATTGTGCAGTGTGATATATCTGGACATTAGAAATGATGGTTGTTGACTGACCTTGTTGTTTGCCAGGTATAAATACGCCAGCTGTTCAAGCATCTCAAAACCTTCAGCTTCAAGGCCTATAAAAACATACAAAATTTTCAGGTAACTGAGATATGCCTTCCACCTGCAACAGAAATTAAATGTATCATCTCCAAAAAAAAATAAAACATGACACAATCTGTTTGCATGTGGATGAACCACATCATGAATGAATAAGATATGAGAAAATGAGAAAATGACCTACTAGTAACAAAGCTTTTCAAACCTTAATCTTGCCTAGCAAAATCACAATATCACATATAGCGCTGTGAACATATTTCAATATCAAAGAGAATCAAAACAATCAAAATAATCCAGAACAACATCTAATGCACCACCAGCCTCGCTTAGCTCAATTAAGGTCAGTGTTCATCACTAAACAAGACAGAGTGGGCAAAAATAGCCTCCATGGGAGAGTTCCATGGCCAAGTTAAACTTTGGGAAAGTGTGTATTCTGTTAAATCCCGACTAAACCTAACACAACATAGAAAATAAACATCATGCTAGAAGTCAAATGTCAGTTGTAGTGGGATGGTCTGGGTCGCTTTTATTCTTTATGACCTCGATGACTTGATGGAAACCTGAATTCTGCTATTTACTGGAAAACTCTGAAAGAGGTTGTCTGTCTATCTGTCCAAGTCCTTTTGGGTTATGCAGCAGGACTGTTATCCAAAGGACACCAACAAGTCTGGATTTGAGTGGTTCAAATGAAGCCAAAAGGAAAGTTTTGAGCAGCATAGTCAAGGTCTAGACTTAAATGTGATTGAGATGTTGTGGCATGACCTTAAACAGACTATTTATTCTTCAAAGCCCTCCAATGCAGCTGAATCAAAATAATTCTCCAGAGAAGAGTGGGTCAAATATTCCTTCACAGACTCATTGCCAGCTATCGCCTACGTTTATTGGCAGTTTTTGCTCCTTAGAATGAGACCACCAGTTATTAGATTTTAAGGAGCAATTGCCTTGTCACGTAGGTCCAGGCTGGTTCGGGTAGCCTTTTCCCCAAATAAATGAGGTCATCATAAAAAATTTGCATTTTGTATTTACTCAGGTTAAGCTTGTCTAGTCTTAAAATTAGTTTGATGATCTTCAACATTTAAGTGTGACAAAAAAAGTAAAAACAGAATAAAACATATTGAGAGGGCAAATGTATTTTTACAAAACTGTGGAATGAAATCCATCCCTTACAACCCTGACAGGGAAAAAGCTGCCAAAGAGAATGAATGGATGAAGGTGATGGTCTGCTCTAAATTAACTCAAATTTTGTAGGATAATACATTTTGTTCTTCAAAAATCACCATTTTAAACAATACAATAGTCTGCATTTGACTTGTGCTCCAGGAATGGTTTCTCAGATTTTATTGTTCAGTGTGATGAAGATAAAAAAGGTGTTCTCCTCTTTCCTGATTATACCTCACCAAACCTCTAATGGAAGGTCAAATAAAAAATAAGTTACATAGTGCTAATATTTAACTGCATGTTTTAATGATAATGTCAGTGGGTAGTACTAATGACTTTAGTTTACTTTATAGCACCTGCCTGTTCACTGAAGATAACATAAATCCTTCACATGCTAAGTAGTTAGCACTTCAGCTTCAACACTAACACTTCAACCTGTCAACAAAGACAGGCAATATTTCATGCAGTGTTCTATACTGAGAAAATGGCTATCCAAATTCAAAAATACTTTATTATTATTATTATTGAATTGTCAATAAGTCTTTCTCCACTGTATTCATGGGTTCTTTCCAGATACTCCAGCATTCACCCACAGTCCACAAATATGCATGTTAGGGTAGTCAAAGTCTATACATTTTCCTTAGGTGTAAGCATGATTGTATGTCCTGTGTTGCCCTGTAGCCAACTGGCAGCTTGCCTCTAGTCCCCCTGCCTGCAGAGATTAAGCAGGTATGAATGAATTGATGCCTCATTTTGACACCAATAATAACTTGTTTAGTAATCCATCTTAATGATTACTTAATGAGCTACAACAACATTTAATTTACCTTCGGGATTAATAAAGTATTTTTGAATTGAATTATGTTCTACCATTTATTCATCTTCTATACTGCTTATTCTATAGTGCGTCATGGGGGAGCTGGTGCCTATCTCCAGCAGTCCATGGCCGAGAGGCAGGGTACACCCTGGACAGGCCACCAATCCATCGCAGCAAAACAGAGACATACAGGACAAACCACGCACACACTCATTCATACGTAAAGGCAATTTAGAGAAACTAGTTAACCTAACAGTCATGTTTTTGGACTGTGGGAGGAAGTCGGAGTACCCGGTGAGAACCCACGCATGCACAGGGAGAATATGCAAACTCCACGCAGAAAGACCCCCAGCCGGGAGTCGAACCCAGGACATTCTTGCTGCAAGGCAACAGTGCTACTAACTGCTCCACAGTGCAGCTATGTTCTACCACTGGTAAAATTAAGGTTAGACATTAGTCTTTTTGACAATTTCTGGAGTAAAAAAATCTGACCCAGTATGCTGGGTCATACCCATAACCTGACCTTCTTGTGTTAAATCCACCCCAGATTGGTTCTGTCCATATTTGACCCAGGGCTCAGTGTGCAAAATAACCCACGTTGTTTTTCACACAGCAATTTTAACAGTATTTTTAAGACGAATTGGGTTTGAAAACAATTCCTTCTAACCTCAAGCATTATTGAGGTCTTACCAATTCCATGTCCTTCAAACAACAGTTCAAAAACCTTTCTGTCAAAAAATAGAGAAACGATTCTTTAGACCTCATCCATTGCCATCTATTTCTTATATGTAACTTTTTGCTGGAATGAAACACATATTGTGACAAACAGCTGAACCAGACAACAGGTGACCTTGAATAAAATAATAGCAATTCCCCTGGCATTGACAGATGCATATTGAAGCTGTTTACTTCAATCAGCCTGGCTACAGAAAGGCTTCTGACTAAAAACTTTGCTCTTTGCTTCCCCTGTGAACACTGTGTTCCAGCATAGTATTGTGACTGGATTGCTGTTTACCCTCTGTGGTGAGCCAGTTGTTCTGAAGGTTGAGAGTCTCGAGCTGATGCAGATGGGAAATATGCTCCACTGTTATTTTCTTGATTTTGTTGTTCTGCCGTCAGAGAAGAAAACATGCAGTTTTTACAATGGCAGACAAAAATTTAACACTTTATATTCTGAGCAAAAACCTCTCATTGTTAATGGATAGTTGTGTTTCTGAAAGTGGTGATTCTGTGTTTGCCGGTGTGGGTGTGACCTGTAGAGAAAGACGCCGGACTTTATCAGGCAGCTCTTCAGGGAACTCTGTAAGGTCAACTCCCGCACAGTCTACTGTTCCATCTGCTGTACAGCTGCATTCCGATGGACATTCAGTTGTTGTCAGTGTTGCATTGTCAGCTTCCTTCATTGCTTCTTCCTCCTCTTCTTCCTCAGGTTTGACAGGGTTCTGGCAACGCACCAACATCCATGCCAAGAGCATCACACAGAAGGCCTGCAGAATGGAATGCTTTGGAAAGTCCATGTCTACTGTTGAGCTGTCCTGTTGCACAAATAAAATACACAGCAATCGTTATCTCCACAGTACAGTGAAAAGCATTTAATCCATTTATCTACAGATCTCCTCTGTTTCTGTGATTTGTTACACTGTTTTAGATCATCAGATAAATTGAAATATCAGACAAAGATAAGATGAGTTACTACAGAAGGAGTTCCCAATATGATAATTTCATTCATCAGGAGTAAAACGCTATCCAAACCAACCTGACCATATGTAAAAACATAAATGTCCTCCTTGGCAAATGCATCTGCCCTCAAGCGTTTGCATTAAATCACAATAAGTCTTTTTTATCTCTGTGGAGGAAATTTGGTCCACTCTTGTTTGCAGAATTGTTTTCATTCAGTAAGATCGGAAGGTTGTCAAGCGTGAGCAGACGTCTAAGATCATGCTATAGGGTATCAATCATATACATCTGAACTTTGACTAGTCTACTTCAGAACCTTTATTTTGTGGAGTTTTTTTCTTTGAGCCATTCAGAGCTATACTTATAGGTATGCTTTGGATTGATTTTCCGCAGCAACACAGTATGTGTCATGGAGTCGTGTGCAGGACCAACATACAGACAAGATGGTGAATAGAATAGTTTTTAACAACAGAAACTGGTAAACTTACACGGAGAACAGGACACTGAATCTATTCCAGCAGGTAAAAACCAGAGTTGAAGTACAGAGATAGGGTGGAGAAATGACCAATAAACTACAAGAGTTATCAAATGAAATGTGGAGCAGCTGGTGGTAGGGAGAATGCAGAGCAACTGAAAGAGGGAGGCCAATCAACACAGATGAGCAGGAACACAAAAACACTGGAAGGAATCTAACAGAACTCTAAATGTTCAGCAATATAGAAAATAAGTAAACAATAAGATGAACTGAAATAACAGCAACTAGATAGCAAAACAACAGGGAGGAAACAGATCCATTAAGAAACTCAAACTCAAATACCTAACACAGGCAAATCATGACAATCTGTGCGTGGCAGTAGGTTATCCTCGAGTGTGATTGGGCTAAAGGTCACAAACTGGACATTCATCTTCAGGATTTTCTGATTGTGTTGAATAAGGATGCACACATTCCAAAAAGTTAAATTTTTGTCTCATCACTGCACAAAATATTTTTTTTCTAAATTATCAGAGATCATCAAGGCTTTTCAGTTAATTTGAGATAGGCCTTTGTGTTGTGTTTTTCATCAGCAGGGGTTTTTGCCCTGGTAACTCGCTCATGAATCAGTTAATGAAAATTGTATTCACAAATTCTGCACCTAGCTGGGAGTTTTGAACTGATGCTCCAGCAAGAAATCCACTTTGTCCATCTTGGGGTTGGTATTTACTGACTGAAGAAATGAAAAGCTTCTGTTCACATTGCATAACTATCTGACAAACTAAGGAAGCCAAGTGTGACATGACATTATTATGGGCCAAAGAAAATGCAGCTGTACCTGAGGTGCCAAAAACAAGAACAAAATTGTTTTTGTCCAGGAGTTTTCATATTTCACAATGAACAAGCGCAGAACTCTTAGGGTCTTTAAAGGTCCTTTCCAAAGCATGTATCAATAGCAACCACACCAACGTCAAGTTTCTGACCAATGATACAATAGTGGAACACAGAAGAAAGTTCCACCAAGATGATGTGCCAAGAACAAGCTGTAAGAACTCCCAAATCAGGGCTGCAAGAACAGAATGTTATTTTCTACTTGTTGCTCTGAGAACTAGAACAAATGTCTCTGTTCTTGCAGAGGTTGTACAGACTTTAAGCCTACTTCATGTTGCCAGGCAGGTTCTATTTAAGGGATTTCTTGATTCTACAGGATTGGCAGTGATCAGTCCTGGGCGGGGCTAGTTAAACTGAACTTAGTTTCCAAAAGAAATGTGGTTATTCACAGATTCATGATTTATTACACACTCTGATCACTCTTTACATAGTGCAGAGCAAAATAGTCAGTCAGTCAGTCAGTCATTTTCTACCGCTTATTCCATAGTGGGTCGCGGGGGAGTTGGTGCCTATCTGGTGCAAAATAATCATTTGAAAACAGTTTTTGTATTTACTCAGGTATCTTTGTCTGATAATAAAATTTGGTTATCTGAAACATTTAATTGTGACATTAAAGAAAAAATCTGAAGAAATCTGTAAGGAGACAAATACTTATAGAAACCAACTGTACATAAACCAGATTTAGTTAAAACATTTCATTTCAAATCTATCAAAATCTCAAACATATTCCTGATTATGAGCACCAGTTAAACAGTAGCAGAGCTCCAGTTCTGTGTGTGAAACTGCAGTCCTGCCCAGCTGTAAAGTCTAGTTTAAACAAACAAAACAAGCATGACACATTAGGGCTTTTGCTCTTTTCTTCTTAAAATAACAACAATTCACTGAGAGTTAAACTTATGTAAAGGTCATAGGACGTCCTGTGTATGTGATTGCAGGCTTTTCAGGTGCATATTCCTCAGTTATTTATTTTCTGGTGGCTTGTGTTTGAGCAAAGCTAAGAAAAAAAGCTGTATCATTACTTCTTCTGATGTTGATAGAGATACAACTGTTGTGCACTCAGAGCAGCTCTCAAGGCAAACATCTAAAAGCTATCCATCAAAGGAGCCTCTTCTGCTTGTTGCAGTACAAGAACTAATAGAAATACTGTAGAAAACATGTGCTGACCTTAACTCAGTGCAGCAAGCACACACCTACAGCAGCGGCACTTAGTGCACACAGGCGACTTCTTAAAAACATCATAGGCACCACAAGTCAGAGAGAATTTAAAGTACAATTTAAAATACAATGCCCCTCTAACTTGTAAGTTATAGGCTTAAAGTACGAAACAGAAATGTTAAGTGTTTTTAGGGTTCTTGTGGATGTTTTCATGCCGATTCTGAGTAGAGCAGAGGTTGTGAAGAGGCTCAATCTTCACATTTAATTGTCTGGATTGTCTAACACATACCAGAAGTCAGAACTGTCATGGATAAATGAATTACCTCGACTCTAAAAGCTCAGTGTAAGCTTCGTCTAACATAACAGCCAACCATGCATGCAGCAGCAGAGATATTATGGTACTTTACCCCCTCGGAACAACATTTGCTGAAAAGAAATTAAGTGTGATATCTGGTCCAAACTCAGGCTTTCCCATAGCAGGCAAGGAGTCACAGATCTGCACCAGAACCCCTCCAGATGTGAAGCGAGAGAGGGAAAGTTAAAGGGGGAAAAAGGCAGGAAGAAGTGAAAAGGAAGTGAGTTGGAGGAGACTTAGCCAAAAACGCAAATTCTTTCTTGTTTTCTCTTTTTTTTTAACATGGTCTTTTTCCAGGTACAGCATGTCCTTTTAGTTAAAGTGTGTAATCAGAACATAATCAACAAAAGATTAAAATCATACTGATATTTGGATTATTTTGACAGAGCTCTTCAAACTGGATGCCTAAACGTTTGCCTAAGGCATCCCAAGGTTGCATATTTATAAATCATAGTGGTACCATTTACCTAAAACAACTGCTAAAATACTCTACAAATTTGACTTTCTTTATTCAGTGGCTGTTTCTAAAGAAAGTGGCTTTAGGAAAGTGAGGAGGTTCATTATCCACAACAAGTCATAAAGTAGAAGAGCACTCCCTGTCAATGTTAAATGTATTTAAGCACGAAGATTAAACAGTTGATGAGGATGGCACCATGCAAGTCCTGCTGGTTCTGCAGGTGGCTGGTTTGGGTGTGGTGCAGGTAGATGGCGTAATGACTGTTTGAGGTTCCCTGGAGTTTTCTTGCCTTGAACGAAGGAGATCGCAGGACACCACAGAAAAGTGGACCTGCAAATGTATCCATTACCCTCTCACGTTTTCAAACATATTACCAGCAAAACTGTTTTATGTGAAAGACCAACACAATGTAGCTCATAATTGTTAAGTAAAAATAAAAGGATACATAATTAGCAAAAGTCTAAAAATGCAGCATGCTTTCATACTCAGCTCCCTTGAGTGAATACTTTTACTGCAGTCATACCTGCAAGTATTTTCCAGGTCTGTCTCTACTACGTTTGCACATCTAGAGACTGAAATGTTAATTTGTCTTTTAAAATAGCTCAAGCTACATAAGATTGAATAGGAGCGTTGTGAACATCTATTTTCAAGTCTTGCCAAAGACTGTAATATCGATTGAGGTCTGGACTTTGACTGAGCCATTTAAACAAATTAATAAACTTTCATCCAATCCATTCCATTTGTAACTCTGGCTCTATGTTTACAGTTGTTGTCCTACTGGAAGGTAAATCCACTCTCCAGTCTCAAATCCTTTTACAGATGTTCTTCTAGGATTGTCCTGTATTGAGCTCTATCCAGCTTCCCATTAACTCTGACAATGTTCACTGCTCCTGCTAAAGAAAAGCATCCCCACAGCATGATGCTTCCACCCCCTCGTTTCACTAAGGGGACAGTGTGCTCAGGGTCACTATTGGTTCTCTGTCTGAGTGCTTTGTATTTAGGCCTAAAATGTTAAATCTTTGTCTCACCAGAATACCTTATTCAGCATGTGTGCTGTGTCCCCTTGTGGCATACTGTAAGCAATACATCTTATGGCTACCTTTTCCTTTAACAATGACTTTCTTATTCTGTGAAGTGCACAACTAATGTGGTCAGCTGAGCTGTGATTCTCTGCAGCTCCTCCAGAGTTTTCATGAGCCTCCTGGCTGCTTCTCTGAATGATGCTCTCCTTGCCTGGTCTCTCAGTTTAGTACATAAGGACATAAGGATGTTTATTCATCATTGTATTGCTACAACACAATTTTGGTTCCACATGACTAAAGTAATGGCAAAAAACATTTTTAAAGGATGGGATGGAGGTGGATGGGAGCTCAGGTCCAGGTTTTGAACGTAACTTCTTGAGTGTGAGTGTGAATGTGTTTGTTTGCACTGAGCATTCACAGAATCCAAGACCGGGAGCTCAGCTCCCACAAGCTTCTATGCAGCCTTCGTCTCACAGGGGAATGGAGGCTACAGCTCTGGGAAAAAAAGTTGTTTCTCAGCCTCTTTCCAGATGGCTGGGAAGTTTGCAATTGTGCCATACTCTTTCCATGTTGAGATTGTCAGGTTCTGGGAGTTACCGACTTTATTTTGTGCCTGCTATTAAGTGTGCTTCACCCCTAGTTGCCGCTTGTGCTCTGTTGGGTTAAGGACAGGTGTTTTCCATCTCAGCTGGGAGGTTTAAAAGGAGCATGCTGCCAGCACTTCAATGCCTGAGTGTTTTGCCTCTGTGGTACATTCAACTGGCCAAAGTAAACAAATTCCATGTTTATGCTAAGCCTAGACCTATTGATCTTGTCCTTACTTGTTTCCAGGTTCAGTTTGGACACAGGTCAAGTTCCTTTGAAGAACCTACCTGCCTTCGCCTTTTCATGCCAAGAATTTGAGTTTGGATATTCCGTCAAGCTCCGCTTGCAGCAACTGGACTCCATAACCCCAGCTTCCTCCGAGCGAACCCTGTCCACCCTCCAACGAGCGGCACATCTGGACTCCATCTGAAAGAACGCACCGAACCTAAGTTGTGATTCTTGGGAAGAATCAGTCAAATCTACGTAACCAGGCTTACCAAGTTTATCAGACCCGGAACCTTATTGTCACGGTCGAGTTTTCTGGCGGACCAAAGCGCAGACAAGAGCTGGGTAGCAGCATGTTGTAAATGTCTAAAGTTTTTATTCAAAGGCTTCTTCTCAAAATGTAGCAAAACATTGCATAGTCCACATTCTAAAGGTTTCAAAAAACATAGCAAAAACATAGCAATAGTCACTGCAGGGGTAAACAGGAGCTGAGCCAAAACTTGCATGAAACGACTGCAGGAACGTAGCACAAAACATAGGCATTGGCATAATAGTGGACGGAACGGACAAGAACGAGGGTGACAAGATGGAAGGAACCAGCGGAGAACAAAGAGAACTAGAGAGCTTATAAGCAGAGGGGAGTGGAGTATGAACCAATGAGACACAGAGGCAGGAAATCAGAGGAGAATAGAAAACAGGTGTGAACCAGGCTGTAGAGAACTGGATGAGTATGGATAGTTGCTAAGGAGACCTAACTAGAAAACAAAGGGGACATGAGAGGAACTGGACTAAAACATAACCTAAAAGGAACTGACTATCAAAACAAAACTATAAGTAAGCACTGCATTAACAAGAATCAGGGAACCAGAACTAAAGGAAGCTAAGGACAAAGATAAAGAACCAAATAAACATAAGAACCTAGAATAATGATTCACTAAAGTAAACAGAGAAACTAGAGGGAACAAAAGAACAACATAACCTAAGAACTATCCAAAGAAACCATAAAGAAACCCTGAGTACAAATGTAAACAAAATTAAACACTGACTGAACCAAACAGGGAATGAAGCAGAGGAAGAGAAGACTAAACTAAATACAAACTAAGATGTAAACAATAACTAAAGTTGACCTAACAGGAGGGAGAACTAGAACTATAGAAACTAAACATGAGGAACTAAGCTAGAAAGAATAGAATAAAGGAACTAACACAGAATAGAATAAAACACAGAAAGGGAACCAAGACGAGAAAGAACAGAGAACATAAACTAGTAAACAAGAAGAGTGCAAAGTGAACAAATACCAAACCATAAATAAACATAAAGATAATAAATGAGGAATTAAACTAGAGAATACAAGGAAGACAAGGGGACTAGAATAATACGAGGACAAGAGAACTAGAATAACAACAAATACAATAATAATCATAATCATAAGAAAACCATAACAATAGAAAAGCAACCTCTAAAGGAGACTAGGAGCGAGGGGAAAGAAACAACAAAACACTAGGAGGTGGTAAAGTGAGCAAGAGAACTAAACAAACATGATACAAAAACCAAAATAGAAACATCTAAGCAAAAGGTAAACAAACACAAAGCCACAAACAAAGTCCAAAATGTCGCACCCCAACACTTATCTCCTCCAGTGAGCCATCCACACCTACAACTGTAAGATACATTACACAGCAAATCCTAACTGTTACAATCCACCACTTACCTGTTACCTCTCCACGTAGCCGAGGAGTTCCTGTCCCGGACAACGCCTTCCACGATCCTGTGATAAAATAAACGCTTTAAACTTTATAATCTTTTTGAGTGTTTTCTGCATGTGGGTCAAATCGGCAACAAACAAAATGACAGAACACTCAGGCCAAGCCGACCCAGCAGAGACACTTAAAAAACTCTTTCCGAACATAGTCACCAAATTCAGGCTCAAGGTTCATCTCTCCGCTTACTCCACGAACAACAGAAAGAAACTAACCAGCAGCTTGGACAAATCTCATCTCTCTTGCAGCATATCCTCAGTACCAAGGACTCCCCTTCGCCTGGTGGCGCTACCGAAACTCCGTTGTCTCAACAATTACTTCCTGGACGTGACGTAACTTCCCTAATCTGGAGAAATTTTCTGGAGAAATCGGAGACTGTGGAGGGTTTCTACTACAGTGTAAGCTGGTGTTCAACCGGTCACCTCAATCTTTTCCTCACGATGATGTCAAGATTTCATATGTCCTAGGGTTATTAACTGGAAAGGCACTTCGGTGGTCAGACTCTGTATTTACTGATTGTAATCAGTTTGGATGCACCTATGAGGAATCTATCAAAGAGTTTAAACAAATATTTGCTCAAGAGACCGGTCAGACTCATATTTCACGCCGCCTGTGGGCGCTACAACAACAGAACAAACCTTTAACTGAGTTCTCCATAGATTTCCGCACATTGGCAGCAGCTTCAGGTTGGGATCAGTCGGCTCTTAAAGCCACATTTTTTCAGTCATTGGATGAGGCCCTAAAGGACGAGTTAGTCCTGTTGGATGAGCCTAAAGAACTAAACGATTTCATTGCCCTAGCTATAAGAATCGATTCACGAATGAGAGAGAGAAAAAGAATCCGGTCTGGGCGATTGGTAAATAAACCCTAATCACCCTCAGGCTCTAGATCTACTTCCGCAGCAGCTCAGCCGCTCTGTTCCGCAGAACCAGAACCCATGCAACTAGGGAGGACCAGGCTTACTCCTGACGAGTGACAGCATCGAAAGGAGGCTAATCAGTGCTTCTATTGTGGTTCAGCTGATCATTTCGTGTTTACCTGCCCTCTTCGGCCAAAAGGGGGATCCGTCGACTGTGAAGGCGAAGCCAGCGGACCGACTTTGTAGCTCCAAGACCCCTAGATTTACCTTGCCTGCCACCTTATTTAATAATGAATTTATCAGCCTGTCAGCCCTAATCGATTCTGGTAGCGATCAAAATTTAATTGATCAAACCCTAGTCAGTAAATATCAGACTGAAACAGAACCTCTCCCTGTGCCACATCAAGTCCAAGCTCTGGATGGAAATTCTCTCCACAGCATTACCCACCAAACCAAACTGCTCGAACTGATAACATCAGGTAATCACAGAGAATATATTTCGCTTCTTGTTGTTCCCATTTCTCAGAGTTCTGTAGTCCTAGTCTTTCCCTGGCTGCAGATTCATAATCCTCATCTTAACTGCGCAGAAGTTCGAGTCGAATCCTGGTCATCTAAATTTTTGTCTCTTTGTTTACAGTCAGTTGTTTCACCTAACATCCCGGTTATGGACCATAAGGGGGAGGACCCTTCAGATCTCACTCGAGTTCCCTCTGAATATCATGACCTGAAAATGGTTTTCAGCAAATCCAGGGCCCTCTCTCTCTCTCCTCACCGGCCCTATGACTGTGCAATTGATCTTCTTCCTGGAGCACCTTTACCATCAAGTCGGCTATATAATATTTCTCAGCCTGAACGTATTACCATGGAGAAATATATTTCTGAGTCTCTGGCAGCTGGAATCATCCGCCCATCATCCTCTCCACTTGGTGCTGGTTTTTTCCTTGTCGGCAAAAAGGATGGATCATTACGCCCACGTATTGATTACCGTGGACTTAATCAAATCACAGTTAAGAATAAATATCCGTTACCATTACTCTCATCTGCTTTTGAACCAGTCCATGGTTCCACTGTGTTCACTAAGTTGGACTTACGAAATGCTTACCACCTTGTACGGATTCACAAGGAAGACAAGTGGAAGACAGCATTTAAGATGCCCCTAGATCATTTTGAATATTGGGTTATGCCATTTGGACTTAGCAATGCAACTGCAGTGTTTCAGGCGTTAGTGAACGATGTGCTGAGATTTTTTGAATATATTTGTTTTCGTTTACTTAGATGACATTCTCATTTATTCTAAGAACATCATCGAACATCGCCACCATGTCCGTCAAGTCCTGCAACGTCTCTTGGAAAATCGGCTTTTCATTAAAACAAAAAAATGTGAGTTCCATAAGAGTTCAGTCACCTTCCTGGGGTTCATTCTAGAGGATGGACAGGTTCGCTCAGATCCAGACAAAATCAAGGCAGTCCTGGAATGGCCACTCCCAGATTCACGCAAACAGCTCCAGAGATTCCTTGGATTTGCAAATTTCTACTGGAGATTTATCCACAACTATAGCCATACTGCTGCTCCTCTAACTGCATTAACTTCTTCCAAAATTCAGTTCAAGTGGAATCCGGAGGCCGATCGAGTTTTTCATCTATTGAAGCAAAGATTCTCTCAAGCACCCATTCTGATCCTCCCTAACCCAGCCAAGCAGTTCACATGAGAAGTAGACGCCTCAGACATGGGAGTGGGGGCGGCAGCCATCAAACTGGCGCTGGAGGAGTGGCGACATTGGCTGGAGGGTGCCGAGCATCCTATTTTGATACGGACGGATCACAAAAATGTATCCTATCTTTTTCCCGATTTAACGTCTGCATTCCTTACAGACCTGATGCCCTTTCCCATAATTTTTCGTCTGATGAGTCCAAAAAACAACCTGAACCCATCTTACCTCCCAGCTGCATAGTAGGTTCACTCACTTGGGAGATTGAGAGTATAGTCCAACAAGCTCAACAACATGAACCTGACCCTAAGACCGGACAACCTAACCGTACTTTTGTTCCCACCTCTGTTCGAGTGCAACTCATCCACTGGTTCAATTCAACCAAGTTTTCAGCTCACCCCGGAACCAGTTGGACAGTGGCTTTGATCTCCAGGAGATTCTGGTTGCTGTCGCTACACAAGGACGTGACTGAATACGTCAAAGCGTGTGCCACATGTGCTCGAAATAAGCCAACTAGCCAGCCCCCAGCAGGTTTGCTCCAGCCCCTCAGTATCCCTGCACGCCCTTGGTCTTACATTGCCCTAGATTTTGTTACTGGACTGCCTAACTCTCATGGAATGACCACAATCCTCACTATCATGGACCGCTTCTCCAAGGCCTGTCACCTCATTCCTTTAAAGAAATTACCCTCTGCATTCCAAACTGCAAACCTACTAGTTAAACATGTATTCCGGCTTCATGGGATACCACAAGAAATCCTCTCTGATCGTGGTCCCCAATTCACCTCCCAAGTGTGGAGGCAAATTTGTGTGGCTTTAGAGGCCAAAGTTTCCCTGACTTCAGGTTACCACCCACAGTCCAACGGTCAAACAGAGCACATGAATCAGGAACTAGAGAGCATCCTTAGATGTTTGACTTCCTCTAACCCCATAGACTGGAGCAATTTTTTACCCTGGGTGGAGTACTCACAAATTGCACATATCTCATCTGCAACAGGTCATTCTGCATTTGAGGTTTCGCTGGGCTATCAGCCACCATTGTTCCCCGCCAACCAGAAGGAAATAGCTGTTCCATCCGTCAGACATCACATTCGCCGCTGTAAACGGGTTTGGGATTCCACGGTCAGGGCCCTGCAAAGAACTGCACTCCAAAACAAACACTTTGCTGATAGACGGAGCCGGCCGGCGCCTCTTTATCAACCTGGTCAAAAGGTCTGGCTCTCATCCCGGGACATCCCACTTAAGACTCTCTCCAGAAAACTCTCTCCTAGATTCATTGGTCCTTATGAGATATTGTCTGTTATTAGTCCCACCACTGTTCGCCTCCGTCTCTTGCCCAGTTTCCGGATTCATCCCACTTTTCATGTGTCCCAGCTCAAACCAGTGTCCACCAGCAGGTTTTGCCCACCGGCCGAACGCCCTCCACCCGCCCGGGACTTTCAGGGGCATCCTGTTTATTCGGTTCGCCGCATAGTGGACTCCCGTCAGCGGGGTAGGGGCTGGCAATACCTCGTGGATTGGGAGGGTTTTGGTCCTGAGGACCGTTCTTGGGTGCCTCGGTCGTTTATCTGCAACCCTTCTTTAATTAGTGACTATCGTGTTTCTCTTGGTTCTTCTGGGCCACCAGGCGGCAGCTGTTGAGGGGGGGATGATGTCGGGTTCTGGGAGTTGCTGACTTTATTTTGTGCCTGCTATCAAGTGTACTTCACCCCTAGGTGCCGCTTGTGCTCTGTTGGGTTAAGGACAGGTGTTTTCCATCTCAGCTGGGGGGTTTAAAAGGAGCATGCTGCCATCACTTCGACGCCTGAGTGTTTTGCCTCTGTGGTACATTCAACTGGCCAAAGTAAACGAACTCCATGTTTATGCTAAGCCTAGACTTATTGATCTTGTCCTTACTTGTTTCCAGGTTCAGTTTGGACACAGGTCAAGTTCCTTTGAAGAACCTACCTGCCTTCGCCTTTTCATGCCAAGAATTTGAGTTTGGATATTCCGTCAAGCTCCGCTGGCAGCAACAAGACACCATAACCTCAGCTTCCTCTGAGTGAACCCTGTCCACCCTCCAACGAGCAGCACCTCTGGACTCCATCTGAAAGAATGCACTGAACCTAAGTTCTGATCCTTGGGAAGGAACAGTCAAACCTACGTAACCAGGCTTACCAAGCTTACCAGACCCGGAACCTTATCTCCTCCAGTGAGCCATCCACACCTACAACTGTAAGATACATTACACAGCAAATCCTAACTGTTACAATCCACCACTTACCTGTTACCTCTCCACGTAGCCAATGAGTTCCTGTCCCGGACCACGCCTTCCACGATCCTGTGATAAAATAAACGCTTTAAACTTTATAATCTTTTTGAGTGTTTTCTGCATATGGGTCAAATCGGCAACAAACAAAATGACAGAGATGAGTGATTGAGGTCAGAACTTGCATCACAGTGTTGAATCAAATGTAAAGATTGGTGCAGAAGGTATTATGGTTGTTCTGCCATCAGTAAAGTATGTTTAAAAAAGAAGTTCATAATAATTTTGTGATAAATATTTCATATTCCATTGGTTGCAATTCATGTTAAAAGAATCGGCTAAAAACAAATTTTCAGCCAGTATTGGTTTATCTGTATTTTTTGTATGGCATAGTTGATGGTTTCAATGCATTGTGGGTAGCAGAAGCTCCACCTCTAGAGAATGTGTGGTCAGTAAGCCTGTCTACTCATGTCTAAGTTGCTCTTGTGTCTTACATTTTACCCAAACCTCCGAGAGCAATGGCTGCAAGTTTAATGTGTTGGATAGCTAACACAATAAGAATATATCACCTTTATAAGTTTTATAAGCTCTTTTAGAGATTGTTTTTCTGTACATAGTTTATCATGTACTGAAAAAACAAAAATGGCTGCTTTTCATAATACTTCAACATACCAAGACTTTCCCAACCCTTTTCTAATTTGCATCTTTGTGGGGACAGTTTGGAGATGGCTCCTTCCTGTTCCAACATGCATAAAGCAAGATCCATAAAGACATGGATGATGACGTTTGGTGTGTATGAACTTGGCTGATCTACACAGAGTTCTCACTTCAACCCAATGGAATACCTTTAAGATAAATTAAAGCAGAGACTGAAACCTACGACTTTTCATCCAACATCAGTGTGATTTCACAAGTGCACTTCTGGAAGTATTGTAAAAGATTCCCATAAATACACCCTTAAACGTAAAGTAAAGTCTTCCTAGAAGAGTGGAAGCTGGTATAACTGCAAAGAGTGGGCGTTCTGTGGATTAAGACTAGGATGTCACTCAATGTTATATGTACGGTATGCGAAGCAGATTAGAGAATAATTTTGGCAATACAGTGTATATTTACAGACTAGTGTACTCATTGAAGTGCATTATTTTGGAACAAATATAAACTAAGTGGTCAAGATTAGTATTTTTGCATAACATTTAAATACAGGGATTTCTGCAGGATTTATAACTGCTTACACAGCACAGACATGAGTCTATTAAGTCACATTTGTTTACATAATAAAAATTAAAAACTGACCATGCTTCTTGAAGGAGATTTCTATTTCTCTGTGCAATATTTTAACAGCTTTCCTGAATTAACTACCAAGGGACAGAAGGAGGGTAAAAATAAATGACAGTTTTTTCTTTGTGTCTGAAACTAAATTAGACTAAACTTTTACAGTTTTAGGTTGACTGGGATCACAAACATGAATTATTTTTTTAAACATATATTTATTAGATTTTCCATTTATCTGTTAACATTCAAACAAATTAAACTTCTTGAACACTGAACGTGGCTTGCCAGTCAAAACAAACAAAGAAAAATTTAGAAATTCCTCCATAAACTTGATCACAAACAGTTCTTGTAGAAAAGGTAAATAAAAAAACAATTATCCTAGTTCACATCATACACTCCCAAGGTAAATAGAATATATATACAGTTTATACACTGCTCGAAAAAATAAAGGGAACACTCAAATAACACATCTTAGATCTGAATGAATGAAATATTCTCATTGAATACTTTGTTCTGTACAAAGTTGAATGTGCTGACAACAAAATCACACAAAAATCATCAATGGAAATCGAATTTATTAACCAAAGGAGGCCTGGATTTGGAATCAAACACAAAATTAAAGTGGAAAATCACACTACAGACTGATCCAACTTTGATGTAATGTCCTTAAAACAAGTCAAAATTAGGCTCAGTATTGTGTGTGACCTCCATGTGCCTGTATGACCTCCCTACAACGCCTGGGCATGCTCCTGATGAGACGATGGTCTCCTGAGGGATCTTCTCCCAGACCTAGACTAAAGCATCCGCCAACTCCTGGACAGTCTGTGGTGCAACGTGACGTTGGTGGATGGAGCGAGACATGATGTCCCAGATGTGCTCAATCGGATTCAGGTCTGGGGAATGGGCGGGCCAGTCCATAGCTTCAATGTCTTCATCTTGCAGGAACTGCTGACACACTCCAGCCACATGAGGTCTAGCATTGTCCTGCATTAGGAGGAACCCAGGGCCAACCGCACCAGCATATGGTCTCACAAGGGGTCTGAAGATCTCATCTTGGTACCTAATGGCAGTCAGGCCATGTGGCTGCAAACCTTTTTGCCACAGCTCGCATTGATGTGCCATCCTGCACTACCTGAGCCACTTGTGTGGGTTGTAGAGTCCATCTCATGCTACCACGAGTGTGAAAGCACCAACAACATTCAAAAGTGACCAAAACATCAGCCAGAAAACATAGATACTGAGAAGTTGTCTGTGGTCCCCACCTGCAGAACCACTCCTTTATTGAGTGTGTCTTGCTAATTGCCAAAGATTTCCCCCTGTTGTCTATTCCATTTGAACAACAAGATGTGAAACTGATTGTCAATCAGTGTTGCTTCCTAAGTGGACAGTTTGATTTCACAGAAGTTTGATTTACTTGGAGTTATATTGTGTTGTTTAATCATTGCCTTTATGTTTTTGAGCAGTGTATATGCATCCCAGACATCTTCCATATGTTGTAAAATTTGGAAGCCTTATTTCTAACAATATCGATACATTTTTCAAGAGCCAAACTCGCTGGTAAGTTATTTAACCTGTGATCAAATCAGGGACAATCAACATTCTTCCAATACAGCACAATGGATATTTTAGCCTGCAGTAGACAAAGGTCCATCATGGTTTTTAACACTGAAGACCAAAATTTTTGAATTTTTTCACACTTCCACAGACAATGATATAAAGTATCCTGGTGTCTGTTACACTTATAACATACATTACAGACCAAACGTTTGGACACACCTTCTCATTCAAAGAGTTTTCTTTATTTTTATGACTATGAATATTGTAGCTTCACACTGAAGGCCTCAAAACTATGAATGAACACATGTGGAATTATATACTGAACAAAAAAGTGTGAAACAACTGAAAATATGTCTTATATTCTAGGTTCTTCAAAGTAGCCACCTTTTGCTTTGATTACTGCTCCGCACACTCTTGGCATTCTGTTGATGAGCTTCAAGAGGTAGTCACCTGAAATGGTTTTCCAACAGTCTTGAAGGAGTTCCCAGAGATGCTTAGCACTTGTTGGCCCTTTTGCCTTCACTCTGCGGTCCAGCTCACCCCAAATCATCTCGATGTGGTTCAGGTCCGGTGACTGTGGAGGCCAGGTCATCTGGCGCAGCACCCCATCACTCTCCTTCTTGGTCATATAGCCCTTACACAGCCTGGAGGTGTGTTTGGGGTCATTGTCCTGTTGAAAAATAAATGATGGTCCAACTAAACGCAAACCGGATGGAATAGCATGCTGCTGCAAGATGCTGTGGTAGCCATGCTGGTTCAGTATGCATTCAATTTTGAATAAATCCCCAACAGTGTCACCAGCAAAGCACCCCCACACCATCACACCTCCTCCTCCATGCTTCACGGTGGGAACCAGGCATGTAGAGTCCATTCGTTCACCTCTTCTGTGCCGCATAAAGACACGGTGGTTGGAACCAAAGATCTCAAACTTGGACTCATCAGACCAAAGCACAGATTTCCACTGGTCTATTGTCCATTCCTTGTGTTCTTTAGCCCAAACAAGTCTCTTCTGCTTGTTGTCTGTCCTCAGCAGTGGTTTCCTAGCAGCTATTTTACCATGAAGGCCTGATTCACACAGTCTCCTCTTAACAGTTGTTCTAGAGATGTGTCTGCTGCTAGAACTCTGTGTGGCATTGACCTGTTCTCTAATCTGAGCTGCTGTTAACCTGCGATTTCTGAGGCTGGTGACTCGGATGAACTTAACGTCCGCAGCAGAGGTGACTCTTGGTCTTCCTTTCCTGGGCCGGTCCTCATGTGAGCCAGTTTCTTTGTAGCGCTTGATGGTTTTTGTGACTGCACTTGGGGACGCTTTCAAAGTTTTTCCAATTGTTCGGACTGACTGACCTTCATTTCTTAAAGTAATGATGGTCACTTGTTTTTCTTTACTTAGCTGCTTTTTTCTTGCCATAATACAAATTCTAACAGTCTATTCAGTAGGACTATCCGCTGTGTACTGTATCTACCTCCTGCACAACACAACTGATGGTCCCAACCCCATTTATAAGGCTTGAAATCCCACTTATTAAACCTGACAGGGCACACCTGTGAAGTGAAAACCATTTCAGGGGACTACCTCTTGAAGCTCATCAACAGAATGCCAAGAGTGTGCGGAGCAGTAATCAAAGCAAAAGGTGGCTACTTTGAAGAACCTAGAATATAAGACATATTTTCAGTTGTTTCACACTTTTTTGTTCAGTATATAATTCCACGTGTTAATTCATAGTTTTGATGCCTTCAGTGTGAAGCTACAATATTCATAGTCATGAAAATAAAGACAACTCTTTAAATGAGAAGGTGTGTCCAAACTTTTGGTCTGTACTGTATGTCATAGGAAGGGGGCGGGTCCTCAGAAGAGGGTGTGGTTTAGACGTAAAACAGGGAACGTTGGCGTTTTTTTCAGTGACATGACATCAATCCAACAGCGTGAGTTGTGGAAAAGGTTGGAAAGACGCTGTCCAATTTCACTCATCTTCTCTGCCCAAGCTTCACACGGCAGAGCCAGCATTGTCTTGAATATGCCACAGTCCTGTGTGCCTCCAGCACAAACAGATCTGAGGGGTTCGTCTGGTTCTTCTTGCTTCTGCTTTCCCAAAAAGACCAGCCACCAGTCCCAGTGGTTTTTGACCCCCACACTGCACTAAAGAGAGGTTCTCTCTCAGCTATTTCAACATCGGATGGAATATGAAACATTCTCGGAGACAGTTAATTTTCTTCTTCATCCTCCCTCTCCTGCATTGAGACTGTTTGAGGGCTATCATTAAGGTGCGGGATTGCAGGCCTTAACACAGCCCAGTCGTTGTGGGTGAGAGTACACAGAGTTGATGATGGATCAAGTTCCTCATATTGACCCAGTTGATACAGCCAGAGCTCTCCTATTTCATACTTGAAAATATAACCCCATACACCACACAGCCCATATGGCTCCAAAGACCACTCTTCCTGCAGAGTGTCCAACAGGGGTCTTTGTACCTTGCAAAGGTAGTATGTTGATTTCTTAGGAGCTTCCAATTCACGGGATGAATGCTGGTAGACTGTTACTGGGGTTTTGCACAGAACTCACATACCTCTTTACTGACCCGAGGTCTAATTTTCAGCCGTGGTTGTTGAAGTTGGATCATCATCATCGGTAGAGTATGTCATGACGGGAATTCGGATAGATATTTCAGATGAGGAAGTTGATGATATAGATGATGCAGTTGCTTGTTCATTATCTTGGCACGCGTTGCGTTTCTCCTCCGCTTGACGATTAAACCTCTTAACTCTAACCATTGTTAAACGTGTGTTCTTTTCCAATGAATGCTGCATGTAAAGTGTAGTTTTATGCCAGTATTTAAATCCAACACTAAAGCACGCCCCATTGTTTTCATTGTTTTATTCAAGGTTTAACAAGCCTTACAAACGCACCCCTCTTTTTTAATTGGTGCTGATGCTATACAGTTTCTGATATTACCATATTTGTCTTGTTGTATTATATCATACACAACCCTCTGTTTTAATTGGTTCATTTAAGGTCTCCCCCCTAATGACGACATCCAATTGGCATGCATGGTTACGCCCCTCAGTTACACCCCCCCCCCCCCATGAACCCCATGACCCCCCTTAAGGTCACAAGTTCACCTGTCAAAAACTTTGATTAAAGGGTGTAATTTAGTCTCTCCTCTGGCAACACAATTATGTTCTACACATACAAATCTACACCAAGCAAACATGTTAGTCTTACTTGCAGCTTCATCCTACTTCAGGAGAGCTGACAAAACCATGCATAAACACTTCCCAGATAGCTAAATGTAAGCCTGTTTAAGGAGGGCCCATGGCAGCCTCTTATCTTTTATAAGTGAAATTAAGGAATTGGAGAAGTGTTAAAAGGGTATAAACAACAATAAAGAAAAACAAGAAATGAAAGTCACAGCCATCACGTCCAAACCAAACATTTTATTTTGCTGTTACTGAAATTTTAGGAATGACAGAGGAATACTGAAGGATTCAGTGGCTCAATTTAGTGAGGATTGTGAGCCCTCTGCGCTCTGCAAATCTTTGATCAGATTTTCCGCATCTTCTGAGGACTCAAATTTACGTGTATGTCCATCAGGCGACACCCGAAGCATGGCTGGAAAAACTTTCCGTAATAAATATTTATCAATCTTAGCTGTTGTTTTACCTGGTTGAAACCTCTCTTCCGTCGGTGAAGCTCGACCAAAGGATCCGGGAAAAACAGGATCTCTTTATCACCACATACAACCTTGCCTTTGGCCCTAGCTGCTGGCATCACTAGGATCTTGTCCGGAAAGTTTAGAAATTTCATGATGAGGACTCTTGGAGTGTTTGACCAGCCCAGTGGTGCCCGGCTGGGCAACCTGTATAAATTTTCAATTAGAAGAGGAATGTCGTTGGACCCAGGGCTTCAGAAACCCACTTCTCTAAGAATGCAACTGCATCATTACTTTCCATTGTCTCTGGCATGTTAATTAATAGCAGGTTGGACTGGCTAGAGCAGTTTTCGAGCTCATGAAGATTATTCATGCGGTAAGCCATTTGTTTATCCCGTGCTCCTGCCTTGCCATTCTCTGCATTAACTGCGTCTTCTACGTTGCTAATGCGTCCTTCCACTTCATCCATGCGAGCTCAAAAGTCCCACACATTCCTTTTAATGTCTTGAACAGCTTCCAAGGCTACATCAGTCTTTGTGGAAAAGTCCATTCTGATCCCATCGAGAATATGAATCACATCTATGTTATGGACCTCCACCGCATCCTCCTCCATCTGTAGCACAGGGCTAGCTACATCAATTGGGTTAGCAGGGCTACTAGCTTCTGAGAAGTTATCTTCCTCATTCAGAGAAGAGTATGTTTTAGATTTGTTCTGCACGTTCTTCATTTGCACACTGTCGTTGGCAGATAATAATAAGTTACTCCAGTGAATAATTGTCACTGTTAGTCTATTTAAAGAAATATTTAAAGGATTTTGCAAATGTTTCACTAAGAGCTCACAAAAAGGCGTGCTTGAGTTCAGCGCCATAACCACACCCCCCACAAACATGAATTATATTTGCTAATTGGATGAATAACAAGTGACAGAATTTTGTATTACTTCTTCTAGTTTAGAGGTTTTTAGAGTTTTTTTCACATGTCCTGTCACATCATTTCAGGCATACCAGATGCAGATGGTGCTCTACAAGAAGATGTAATCCTATTTGAGTGATTGGCTTTGTTAAATCAAGACTGGATCCATCATAAAATTAAGCAAACCACATTGATGTAATAGTAACCTGAGCTTGTATGACCTTCAACCATCTGGATTTTTTTTTGTTTCTGTGTCGGTGTGTGTGTGTGTGCGTCAGTGGGTGAGCCTATAAGTAGAAATAAGTGTGTTTCTGGTGAGTGGGTGTACGCAAACAAGCTTAGCGCCTGGACAGATATTAGAATAGCGAGAACAGTAGAAGGCATACAACGCACAGCTCCAAGGAGTAGCAAAGGACAGGTGCATTGACTCCAGAAGGCCGCTGCAGCCCCAGGCAGACAGACATAGGCATCACCCCAGGGCAGCCATGTGCCCCACACAAAGGTAGGTCATCAGTGAAGCAGAGAGGAAGCAGCCCACAGGCCGAAGAGGAGTGGGACGTAGAGCACCGAGTCCCCCCTCCCCAGTGTCTTGTTGTGTTTTGTTGCAGAAGGGATTGGTACACTCCACTGACCTAAAACAACCAAAAATAACTTTTGGATTTGATGTCAAACAGTTAGAAAATTGGCTAGGTGTCTTTTTATACAGTGCATGTAAATTTGTAGTTGTAAGAACGCTTTACCCATTGTTAAGCTCAGTGGTAAATGTCTATTTAGATGCCAGTGGTAATGATGTATCGCAAAAAGTGGGAGGAATAATGAAAAGGAAGAATACCTTCAAATACATCTTCTAATTAACAACTAGAACTTTAATCAGAATCAGAATCAGAATCAGAATCAGAATCAGAATCAGAAAAGCTTTATTGCCAAGTACGTTTTTGGACATACAAGGAATTTGTTTTGGCGTAGTCGGTGCAATACAATACAAATTAAACAGTACAAACATATCTACAATATAATATAAATATAAGTGCACAGTTTTAAGTGAGTGAGAGTAAATATAGAGCAGTATAAGATGCAAGAGCAATACAACAGTGCAGGTGATCATTGTGCAAGTAAAGCAGTGCAAGTAAGCAGGAGTCCATGCTGAGCGTTAATGTAACGCATAGAGTTACAGGTTACAGGTGTCCTGTCAGCAAAAAAAGGGGGGGTGTGGGGGAAAGGGACAGTGTCAGTGTGGTTTCCGGGCTTTGTTAACCAGGCTGGTGGCAGATGGGAAAAAACTGTTCTTGTGGCGTGAGGTTTTGGTCCGGATGGACCGCAGCCTCCTGCCAGAGGGGAGAGTCTCAAAGAGTCTGTGACCGGGGTGGGAGGGATCAGCCAGAATCTTCCCTGCCCGCTTCAGGGTCCTGGAGGTGTACAGTTCCTGGAGCGACAGTAGACTGCAGCCAATCACCTTCTCAGCAGACCGAATGACACGCTGCAGCCTGACTAAAACTTAGTCCTAGTTGGGTCTTCCAACAGGATAATGGTCCCAAACACATATCAAAATTGGTTTTGGAATGGAATGGATAAAGCAGGCTAACAAGTATGTTGAATAACCCTCACCTAAACCCTAATTAAAATTAATGGACTATGCATAAAGGTTGAGTCTGTTCCAGGAAGCCAAATAATTTAAGTGAACTCTACTGTTCCTTTTAAAAAGAGTTGTCATATATTCAGGCACAATTATGCTAGAACCGTGTTGATGACTACAAAAATATAGTTTTTTGTGTATATTAAGGGCAGAAAATGACGCTCATCAGATATATGTTGGGATTGTTTTTTATTCTTGAATCTGTGTGGATTAGAAAAAGCCACATTAAATTCAAACATCTGCACCTAATTCTTGCTTCTAACATTCATTAAAATCATTATTTGTATAATCTTAACAAAAAAGAGCACTTCAAACACATCACACCAAAAATAAATTGAAAATTCATGTAGGTAATTATGAAAGCCTCAAGAATCCACCATAGTTTCATTAAATTGGCTTTGGATACAATGCAAGAGAGAGTATGACCGGGTCCAAATAATGAAGGAGTAATTTGTACAAGAAATGGGTGAGAAAAATTCTATTCAACTATTCATGACCCTCTTCATGTGGAATATAGAATAGTGAAGGTTTTCCTGAAAGTTAAACGTAATTAAAAAGGATTGCATACCCCTGTGTCAGAGTAATTACCAGTTAGGTAAAGAGGTTGAAAAGGTCTTCGCTCAAACGTTGAAAACCGTAGGTCGATGAAAGATGCTCCTCTTTATGCCAAATTGTTAATGAACACAACTCTTCAGTGGGGATCAGCATTGTAATTTACATGAGCTGCATCTCTCTTTCTCTCCACTGCACTAAGACAGACAATTCAATGTCAAATCTTCAAATGCAAGAAAAATGTTTTCTTTACATTTTTGTTTCAAACGTTATTTGAATTCATTTTGATTTTATGAAGCCACCCTGAAAGCGTGTCTGTATGAGTGAAAAAACTACCTTACCTATCTCACTCAACTAAAACTGAAGAATTGAAAACAGCATCAGACTAAAAAAAAACATGGCTGTATGCAGCTTTTCATGCAGATTTAATCATCTTCCTCACACCATGGTGAGCAGTGTAGAGTTAGTTCATCCATAACAAGAACTGTAAATTCAGTTTAGTTAGGCTAAGATGAATTCATTCATGTTAATGGTTCACAAACCTAACATTCTCAGCTAATATATATATATATACATATACATATGTATATATATATATATATATATATATATACAGATTCCAGGGCAGTTGATCAATATACCGGTAAGTCAGTGAAATTTTCACTCTATTTAATGATAATGATAAATTAGATAGGTTAATTGGTCTCTCTAAATTGGCCTTACGTGTGAATGAGTGTGTGCATGGTTGTTTGTCCTTTATGTCTCTGTGTTGCCCTGCGATGAATTGGCCACCTGTCCAGGGTGTACCCTGCCTCTCGCACGTAGACTGCTGGAGATAAGCACCAGTTCCCCTGTGACCCACTATGGAATAGGAGGTACAGAAGATGAATGAATGAATGTATTTTTTTATGAATTTATTTTTTTTAATTCATTATAAATTATTGAATAGGACTTTTGATAGTGCATTGATGTATTTCATGATAAATTAATTTATTTAATTTGTTTCTTTTGGACCTTCATACACCTCAGTGGTCACATCACAATAGTTGTGAAAATCATCTCTCAACCCCTTCAGGGGGTCTAGACTCCACTTTGGGAACCCTTGTTTTATCTGACTGTTCAGGTTTTTTCACTCAGACAGTAGTTTGTTGTTGTGTCATGAGCTCGTTGCTAGCTAAAGACTTTGTATGTGTCTAAATTGCCTCATACCTTTAGCATTAACAACAGCTGTCACTCACCAGTATTTCTATATTATTTCTGGGGGCCAATGAAAATGCAGTTATACATATATCAATCAGCTTTGTTACAGGTTAGAATGAAGTAAATAACCTGTAACCAGCCATTTTGATTAAGCACACATTGTTAGTACCACATCGGATCTTATTTTGCAGTCAAAACTGACTTTGTTAATAGCATCTATTCAACAAGCAGTTGGAAACATTCCTCAGAGATTATGGTCCATTTTGACATGACAACATAATGCAGCTGCACATAAACCTCCCTCTCCACCACATCCCAAAATGTGCTTTGTTGGGCTGAGATCTGGTGTCTATAGAGGCATTTGGAGTACATTGAACTCATTGGCATGTTCAAGAAACAGTTTGAGATTATTTGAGTTTTGTGACATGGTGTGTTATCCTACTGGAAGTATCCACCAGAAGATGGGTCCACTGTGGTCGTAAAGGGATTACATTGTCACCAACAAGACACAGATAGGCTGGGGTGTTTAAATAATGCCTTTGGTCCCTCAGTACCAATCTACATAAAATATCCCCGACACCATTTAGCCACCGCCATCAGCCTGAACTGTTGATGCAAGTTCAGTTCTAATCTGACAGAAGTGATGCTGTGGCTCATATTCTTCAAAGTTTCACGTTCTTCTTTCAGAGGGGGTGTTTTCCATTCCTTAGCGGAAGGACTGATTATTGGAACTACTGTTGCATTTCTATCGTGTCTAAACAGTCTGACCATTCTTTTCTGAAATAGACCAGGCATTTTCATCCACAAAACAGCCACTCACTGGATATTTTCTCTTTTTGAACCAAACTGTAAACATGAAAGACGATTGTGCATGAAAACCCCAGTAGATCAGCAGGTTTTAAAATACTCAGACCAGCCAATCTGGCACCAACAACCTTATAATGTTCCAAGTCACTTAAATCCCTTCCATTTCCCATTCTGATTCCCAGACTGAACTTCAGCAAGTCGTGGTTACCACATCTAGATGACTAAATGCTTTAAGTTGCTGTTAGGTGATTGGTTGATCAGCTATTTGTATTAACATGAATTGAACAGCTCTGCCTCACTAAGTTGCCAATTACAGGTCCTTCTCAAAAAATTAGCATATTGTGATAAAGTTCATTATTTTCCATAATGTCATGATGAAAATTTAACATTCATATATTTTAGATTCATTGCACACTGACTGAAATATTTCAGGTCTTTTATTGTCTTAATACGGATGATTTTGGCATACAGCTCATGAAAACCCAAAATTCCTATCTCACAAAATTAGCATATCATTAAAAGGGTCTCTAAACGAGCTATGAACCTAATCATCTGAATCAACGAGTTAACTCTAAACACCTGCAAAAGATTCCTGAGGCCTTTAAAACTCCCAGCCTGGTTCATCACTCAAAACCCCAATCATGGGTAAGACTGCCGACCTGACTGCTGTCCAGAAGGCCACTATTGACACCCTCAAGCAAGAGGGTAAGACACAGAAAGAAATTTCTGAACAAATAGGCTGTTCCCAGAGTGCTGTATCAAGGCACCTCAGTGGGAAGTCTTTGGAAAGGAAAAGGTGTGGCAGAAAATGCTGCACAACGAGAAGAGGTGACCGGACCCTGAGGAAGATTGTGGAGAAGGGCCGATTCCAGACCTTGGGGGACCTGCGGAAGCAGTGGACTGAGTCTGGAGTAGAAACATCCAGAGTCACCGTGCACAGGTGTGTGCAGGAAATGGGCTACAGGTGCCGCATTCCCCAGGTCAAGCCACTTTTGAACCAGAAACAGCGGCAGAAGCGCCTGAACTGGGCTACAGAGAAGCAGCACTGGACTGTTGCTCAGTGGTCCAAAGTACTTTTTTCGGATGAAAGCAAATTCTGCATGTCATTCGGAAATCAAGGTGCCAGAGTCTGGAGGAAGACTGGGGAGAAGGAAATGCCAAAATGCCAGAAGTCCAGTGTCAAGTACCCACAGTCAGTGATGGTCTGGGGTGCCGTGTCAGCTGCTGGTGTTGGTCCACTGTGTTTTATCAAGGGCAGGGTCAATGCAGCTAGCTATCAGGAGATTTTGGAGCACTTCATGCTTCCATCTGCTGAAAAGCTTTATGGAGATGAAGATTTCATTTTTCAGCACGACCTGGCACCTGCTCACAGTGCCAAAACCACTGGTAAATGGTTTACTGACCATGGTATCACTGTGCTCAATTGGCCTGCCAACTCTCCTGACCTGAACCCCATAGAGAATCTGTGGGATATTGTGAAGAGAACGTTGAGAGACTCAAGACCCAACACTCTGGATGAGCTAAAGGCCGCTATCGAAGCATCCTGGGCCTCCATAAGACCTCAGCAGTGCCACAGGCTGATTGCCTCCATGCCACGCCGCATTGAAGCAGTCATTTCTGCCAAAGGATTCCCGACCAAGTATTGAGTGCATAACTGTACATGATTATTTGAAGGTTGATGTTTTTTGTATTAAAAACACTTTTCTTTTATTGGTCGGATGAAATATGCTAATTTTGTGAGATAGGAATTTGGGGTTTTCATGAGCTGTATACCACAATCATCCGTATTAAGACAATAAAAGACCTGAAATATTTCAGTTAGTGTGCAATGAATCTAAAATATATGAATGTTAAATTTTCATCATGACATTATGGAAAATAATGAACTTTATCACAATATGCTAATTTTTTTAGAAGGACCTGTAGAGTATACTGCACCAGTTAAAATAGCTGTCTGTACTTTGCTGTACACAATATTTATATATGCCATATTTATGTGGCAACTACAGACAAATAAGGGCAAATGAGACCCAAAGTAGCACATCTGTTGAAGTCAGAACTTGCTCTTAGGGTTCAGTATCAGATTTCTATTTAGGGAAAGATTTAGGGAAATGTTTTTTGTAATTATTCCACTGTTCTCAGGCAGGCCCAACTGCAGGAACCAGGATGGGCATCACTGACAGACTAAAACCTGTTCCACTAATATTAATCATACCTTTCAGTGTCTGTCTCAGGTGCTAGGGGGCAGGTTTGTGGCTCTTCACACCCACTATTGAATATTCTTATGGAGAAACCTTATACACACAAGCTGCTCATAGATAAACTCACAGGTGTATGGATTCAGGTGTTAACAGATTCATAGATATTCTATTGAGCTGCGGCTGCCACTAAGTACATCTTGTATTCATTTCAACCTGGAAACTCATAAGAGAAGACAGGGATGCAATTAGACAAGTTTATTAGTGAATGTTTATATCTTTGGCGCTCGGACCCCAGTGGAAGACATGAATGCTGAGAATGGCATGGGCTTGAATGAACATCTTAGGGTTAGATTTAAAGATGTCTTCCCCCCTGGGATCCGATCCTGGTGGTGGAATGGAGGCCTGAGGAGATTTGGAACGAGTTTGGAAGCCAAATGGTGGAGGTGGGGTGGAGGAGGGTCAAAGTCCAGCTGCAGAACGGAGGGATCTATGGATGAAGATCTTTTAAAGCGGAGCCTTGAAGGATGATTGGCCGGGGAGAAATGCAGACTTGACGCTGATTGGTGGAGCAGAGCCGCATGGAGGAGTAATTAGACGAAGCTGGAGGTAATGGTGAGTTTTCCATGTTGAATTTTCGTTTAAACTCCATTTCAACCTGGAAACTCACAAGAGAAGACAGGGATGCAATTAGAAAAGTTTATTAGTGAATGTTTATATCTTTGGCGCTCGGACCCCAGTAGAAGACGTGAATGCTGAGAATGACATGGGCTTGAATGAACATCTTAGGGTTAGATTTAAAGATGTCTTCCCCTAAAAAAAAGAGGCCGAGGCTGGGGCCGAGGCCGAGGCCGGAAATGAGAAAGGAAGGGAAGTTATTGAAGTTTAAAAGGATTAAGTTAGTGTGTCTGACAAGGCAACGATGGCACAGTGCCTGACAAGGCATAGATGGGGATGAAGATTAAAAAAAAGGAAGGAACATTCTGAGCCTAGAGAAGGAATAAGTTAGTGAGCCTGACAAGGAGTAGATAGGAGTGTGTCTGATAAGGCGTAGATGGGCCAGTGCCTGACAAGGCGTCAATGGGACAGTGCCTATCAAGGCGTCAACAGGCCTGAAGATCTAAAAAGAAAGGAAAGAATTAATTAACGTTCTGAGACTAGAGAAGGAATAAGTTAGTGTGCCTGACGTGGCGTAGATAGGAGTGTGCCTGATAAGGCGTAGATGGGAGTGTGCCTGACAAGGCATTGACGGGGCAGTGCCTGTCAAGGCGTAGATGGGGCTGAAGATTTTTTTTAAATAAAGGAAAAGAATTAATTAACGTTCTGAGCCTAGAGAAGGAATAAGTTAGTGTGCCTGACGAGGTGTAGACGGGAGCGTTCCTGACAAAGCGTCAACAGGACAGTGCCTGTCAAGGAGTCAACGGGGCTGAATATCAAAAAAGAAAGGAAATAATTAATTAACGTTCTGAGCCTAGAGAAGGAATAAGTTAGTGTGCCTGATAAGGCGTAGATGGGCCAGTGCCTGACAAGGCATCAACGGGACAGTGCCTATCAAGGAGTCAACAGGGCTGAAGATCTAAAAAGAAAGGAAAGAATTAAGGGTTCCATGGATGAAGGTCTTTTAAAGTGGAGCCTTGAAGGATGATTGGCCAGGGAGAAATGCAGACTTGACACTGATTGGTGGAGCAGAGCTGCATGGAGGAGTAATTAGACGACGCTGGAGGTAATGGTGAGTTTTCCATGATGAATTTTCGTGTGAACTCCATTAGAACCATGCACTTTGCAGTAACATTGTTGTTGTCATATATGCATTTCTGCAGGTGTACAAGCACTTTCTTTCTTTCTTTCTTTCTTTCGTTTCCATCTCTCTGTCCATTGCATTTAAAGTCATTGGCAATACAAGTCAATAACCATCTTTACTTTGCATTTTCTGCATTAAAGGCAAATATTCAGTATAATTCCATCTATTTACTGAACAAAAATAGGCATCATGATTAGGTTGCAAAAACAATTTTGAGTTTAGTCATTCATGACTTTACCTGAGTTGTGACCGGTTTTTTCACCACAGTTTCAAACTAGCAAAACTTTAGTGGCCAGTAGAAACTTTAAGATAAATAAACTGAGTTTTTTTCGCAAAACTTACTTAAAGTAGTCCACAAGCTCCTAACATAACTTCAATCCCACTGACTAACAATTTATTAAAGATTCCTTAAAATAAAAGTCACACAAACAAGAAGAACAAAAAGAACATCTCTTTACAAAAAGATCACATACACCCTTTGTCATGATTTTAAGGTGTTTGAGTTTTGTTTTGGACTTGTTCATAAGTGGTTATGTTTTCCATGTGGTGCTTTAGTTCTTTTCTTTAACTTTAGTTTCTTGTTCTGATTATGGAGCATTCTAATTCTGTCACTTTAAAATGTACCCTTTGGTTTCATTGTCATTGTTTCTTTGCTTAGACCAATCATGTTTTGTTTTCACTCTCTACCTCTGCCACAGCAATCAGCTTCATTCAGTCCACCTGCACTTTTCCAATCAGCCTCCTTGCTTCAGCTGTGCCATGCACCATATATACTCTGTTCTGTTCATTCCTTGCTGGATTATTCTGCACTTCTGTTCATGCCAAGCCAAGTCTAGCGATGCCTGTTCTGTTCATGCCATGCCCGCTCAAGTTGTTTGCCTGTTCACCTCATATCCAGATGCAAGTTTGTGTTCTTATTAAATCTTTTTCACTCACCAACTTCTGCTGTTCCCACCGGTCTGCATTTGGGTCCACTTCAAGAGCCATTTCTGACAGCCGTAACATAACAGCGTTTGATAACGTTAATGTATGTAATGTGTTTAGAGCCGTGTTACATAGTAACAATCTGAATATCAGACAGAGACCCTGCATCAGAAAACATTCCAATGATTTGATAATCCCAATCAAGGTATTTTTAGCAATTTACTTATAATGGAAAAGTGTTCTCATGAGGGTTCTCATGTTCCATGTGCTCACGTGTACTTGACGTCTACATACATAATACATCAAACCCTAACATTTGTCGGAGTACTGTTTTTTCCTTGACTACAAATACAGCACCTTACAACTACAAACCTTAATGCATTTTTTTATTTCATAAACCAACATAAAGTAGTGCATAACTGTGAAGTGGAAAAATAGGGATCCATGGTTTGTGATAGGCCTTTGTAGGTTTGCAGTTGTGCCATACAACAGTGCTTTGTGAGGTGTTCAAAGATGGACTCTGAATTTTATGTTGGGGTATCAGAGAAAGGGGGGCCGAATACAGATGCCATACTTTTCAGTTTGTATTAGTTTAAAAAAAAAAAGAAATCAAAACCATGTCTATTTTCTTCCACTTCACAATTATGCTTTAGTTTATGTTGGTCTATGACATTATTATATGCTGTTACTGTCATAATTGAGGTATTTTGTGGTGGACCAGAGGCAGACAAGCACAGAGGAAGCAGAGTGGGATCAAACTCCAACTTTAATTTTAAGAGATAACTCACATGAAGGCGAGGTGCAGGGTGACAGGATAATCCAGCACAAAAAATCCAAAAGACATCCCACGAGGACATGGAAGAGACATAACGATACCGCGTGGAACAAAGGACGAAGGCAAACTTAAATACAGACAAAGGTGGACAAGAAACAATAGGGCAGGTAATCAGAGGAACAGGGAACAGGTGACACAAGGAGGCTGGGAGGCAGAGGGAACAGGTGAATCTAATACAAGTAATTAACAAGACACCGAGCAGACCTAAAACAAAACTATAAACAAAGATACATAAAACATAAGAATCAAGAATAACATGAACTAAAGGAAACTGAGAACCTCGAGGGAACACAACAACCTAAGCACTTAACAGAATAGGAACCAAAAGAGAACCCTGACTAAAAAGTAAACCCTAAACAAACACTGACTGAACCAAAACTGAGGATGAAAAAGAGGAAACGAGGACTAGAATAGAAGTAAACAATAACTAAAGGTAACCTATAAAGGAGGAAATAGAGAACAAGGATAAACAAGAGGAACAAGGCTAAAGGGGACCGGCAGACTAATAACAATAATAATAATAATAATAATAATAATAATAATAATGAAATCATTCAAAGAACAAGAGAGCAATGCCAAGGGAACAAAGGGCGAGAGAACACACTGGGGGGCAGAAGAAAACTAGAACTGTAGGAAAAAACAGAAAACACAAATACAAAACCATAAACAAGAAACCACAACTAACATGAATACAAAACACAAGTAAGAACATCTAACTAAAAGGTAAACAAAAACACAAAACCACAAACAGAGTCCAAAACATCACATCCTGACAGTTATTAGCAGTGTTGCCTTGCAGCAAGAAGGTCCTGGGTTCAAATCTCTGCCTGGGGTCTATCTGCACGGAGTATGCAGGTTCTTCCTATGCATGTATGGGTTCCGTCCGGGTACTCTGGCTTCCTCCTATACAGTATAAAGGCATGACTGCTAAGTTGATTGGTCTCTCTAAATCACCCTAGAGAGTGAGTGTGTGTGTGGGCATGGTTGTTTATCCTGTGTGTTTTGCCATGTGACAGATTGATGACCTTTCCAGCGCATGCTCCGCCTCTCTCCCAGTGACTTCTGCTGCAGATAGGCACCAGCCACCCCCATGGATGGATGGAGTTTATGCTTTTAATGTGACAAAAGTTCACTTCTGAAAAGCACTTTATAAAAGCATGTCTCACATGCCAAATAAGCTGTGATTTTTACCCTGAGATGAAGAAATCAGACTTGGGTTTTTATCCCAGACTCCATCTCCAAAGCTGAAGAAGAAGGCACTCATGTCCATGCTCTCTTTATTAGTAGTTGGCAGCCTGTTTTTTCCTTAGAGGGGCCCTGTTTGCTGCTTTGTATTTTTAGGAACTTTCCGTTGTTCCAGATGTACAGGCGGCATTCTCACAACAGACTTTTCAACAGATTCATTGTATAACTGTCACACAAGCTGCCCTGATTATTCTGCATGCTGTCATTCTGCAGAGCGGTGCACAGAGCATCAGGCACCATGTGTGACAGATCAGCAGAGAGTCTTTGGATCTTTGATCTCTTTCTTCTAGAAAATAATGAAACTATGCCGTCTGGTTGCGCCTGCTGCTTTGAATCACGGACACACAGTCAAACACACTCAGCATGATATTTTATCATTTACAGCCAGGCGTTCTCCTCCTTTCTTTGCACACAGGGGAGGTCCCAACTGCATTCTTACCATCTGATCTGTTTCATCTATGACTTGAGGAAACTGTTCCACTGAGCAAAGTTGTGTAAACGTTGACACTCCTTTTAAATGTGTCCCCAGAAACAAGGATTTCCATGTTCTTTCGAGGATGTGTTTGTAAAGTAAACCTTATAAACCACATGCCGTTATGAACTGAACATTATACAATCCCAAACACACCAGTTATTATTAAGCAACATATGTTTTTGGGGGACTAATGTTTGCCACTTGATGTTACCGTTTACTGTTACTCCACATCTCATCGCTGCACTTGTCTGCTCCAAATCAGGGTTTAAAATATAACTCTTAATAACATTTGTGGCAGATAATTGTGCCCCAGTGCAGAAACTGAATAACCTCCGCACTATCTTGAGCAGAAAACATGTTTTTTTCGGGTTAGGGTTACAGTGAGAACAGAGTGAGCAGGTGATTCATGGTGTGTCAGAAATTATTTATGCTACTTTGCTTTTTGTTTCCTTCAGTCATGCACTTTCCCTACCCCATGGCTTCTCTGTGGGGTTTAGGTTGGGTCAGTTTGCCTGTGATACCCTGGTAATCAAATGGTAAATGGACTGAACTTATATAGTGCCTTTCCAATCATACCGGCCACTCAAAGAGCCACATTCACCTAATCGCACTAACAAACACGCACAGATTGGTAGGCAACTTTAGGTTCAGTAAACTTGCCCAGGGGAGCATCGCCATGAGGCAAGAGGAAGCTGGAATCACACCTACAATTTTCAAATTGTAAAATGACTCCCCTTGTCGCAGGTAAAGCAGGTATTTGGTAGTTTTCCTTTGTCAGCTTAGCCCAGGTACTGTAAGACATCTCTCTTGTTCTTGTGCAGATCAACACAAGGAATGCTGTACTTGTAGCCCCATGTCCTGCATACATCTGTGTGTGGTGGCTCTTGAAGCTCTCACTCCAGCCACAGACCACACTTTGTAAATTACCCTGAAAATCTTTAAACAGGTTTGCTGTACAATCCTCTTAATCCCACCCGGATTGTTGTTGCTTGTGGACATTTGTCTACCCGAACTTTTTCTTTCTCTCAACCTTCAATCAAAATGCTTGGATATAGCAATCTGAGAACAGCCAGCCTTTTAGCAATAACATTTTTTTGGCTTACCCTCTTGTGGACATTGTCAGACTGCCTGTTGGACAATTGTCAAGTCAACAGGGTTTTTTTTTTAACTGTGTAGACCATATTATTCCTGTTTTAAAATTACTTTCATTTTTTTAAATTGAACTACAGCAATAAAGTAACCTTTTGATCTTAATTATTTTTTATCTATATATGGTGCATAATCAATGTCAGATGTAGAAATGAAGTACACATTGCCACATACTGTACTTGATGCCAGAAAGTCTAGATACATTAGTGTTTCAAAGTGTTGCATCAGGTTTTCCTACAAAAACGTTTGTGTTTACTAAAGCAGTGAAAGAGTTTTACATCTTATCTGGGTCACATGTCCCTCACATGGTTCTGCTCTTCTACTAGTGCCAAATGTTATGTTGTGGCACAAATATCAGAAGTTGCCTTTGACCTAGGTCACAGCAAGTGTTTAAAGTTAATGGGCAAGAAGGAGATATAGGGGCATATCTTTAAGGTGGCTATTCCTGGCCTGACTATACAGTTTCGTTCAAGAACAAGCGTCATACTTGTGTTGACAATTATTTGCTATTTTAACAGGAAATGAAGAGATCAGTTGTTATTTTCAACTGCCTTTGAACAGTTTGTGAGCGAGAAAGAAGCCTGTTCTAAAATGTGGAAGAGCTAAACAGCATAAATGTCTGGTTTGTGCCAGGAAACCAACCAATTTCAATGAACTTCACCTATTTTAAAATTGCTGTGACCAAGGTGTAACATGCTAAGCAAAATTTGACCAAATATGAGTATACACGTACCAGCCAATCTATTAGGTACAACTCACTAGCACTGGGTTAGACCTCTTTTTACCTTCTGTCACAGAGAACAGTCTTAATTCTCACAGTATCGATTCACTAAGGTGTCAGAAACATTCCCCAAAGATTCTAGCTCTTATTTAACACTGCTCTGGGCCGGCCTACTGAGAAGCTTTGTTGCTGGTCTCTGTAGTCCTCATGTCGACCTACTGAGCATCTTTGTAGGTTCCAGCAGCCTTCCTGAGACCTGTGCTCCTCTGGGTCACCCAAACTGTTTTGTTTGGACTATGTTTTCTTTATGGACTCTGTTTCTTGTCTTAAACATTTTGGCTTTTCTTCCACTAGCTATTCACAATAATTTGTTGCAACAATGGCCAGTTCCTCGAGATGGAACTGGTGTAACTGGGTAAGGCTACTTTGATTCCTTGCTTGCACACACCTTTTCAGCTTTGCCAACAAATATTGTGTTGCACTGAGAATGAGGGATATGTGATGGCCACCCTAAAACAATGACGTTGTTTGCCTTAAGCCACCTAACTAATATGGCAATATGCTTTGGCATTGACCGAGATATTTCCACATAATATCCACATAATGTTCTTTCCTAACGATGCTGCCACGCTTATACAGTGGGGATGGTGTTCTCAGGCTTGCAAGCTTATTCATTTTCCCTCCAAATGTAACAATGGTCATTATGGTCTCAGACATCAATTGTAGTTTCACCAGAACACAGACTATGCCTTTAACAAATAAGGCTTTTGTCCCAGAGTGCATTTACTTTTTATTGCTATTGGAGTAATGGCTTCTCCCTCTCTGAGTGATCTTTCACCTCATGTCGCAGGACTCCTTTAGCTGTGGATAACACTCTCCTACCAGCTTCAACCAGCATGAATTGGACTTGTGGAGGTCCACAATTCTGTTCCTGATTTTTAGTTTTCTATGACGTCACACAAGAAAGCAGCACGCTTAAGGTGTTGCCCTGAAATACATCCCCAGGTGTGCCTCCACTAGATTTAAATAATGGAGTTTAGACGATTTCTCTAGTTCTAACCCCAAGATGTTTATTCAAGCTCATGTCATTATCAGCATCCACGTCTTCCACCGGGGTCCGAGCCCCAAAAGAAAACAAACATCAGTTAATAAACTTCTCTAATTGCCATTCCTGTGTTTCTCTCATCTGTGTCTTTTCAGGTTGAAATGTGAATTAACCCATCAGAAGCTGACAAAGCCATGAGATCATCTGTGCTTTCCGAATTTAGACACAGTAACTTTGTGTATGCAAACTTCAGCCTAGGAAGAAAGAAAAATCTCTCGCTCATTTTTTTGGCTTTTAGCAAGTATGAATAAGTTTAGTAATCGTTCTAAAACAGAGCATTTATTCTGATTTGATGCAAACAGTAAGGAAGAAAAAAAACGGCACTTTTTATACACTGCATGTTTATATTTAGGTATATTTCAAACATGATGAAACACGTTCACAATATTAACAAGTCACAACTTTACATGCAAATATTTGGTTTTAACTTTACTTGATCTGCTTTAGTCATAAAAAAGATCATAGGTACATAACTGAAGCTATTCTGTATTAATGTTTCCAGAATCACTGAAAGCAAGCTAGAAACGTTTATTAGCCAAGAACTTCACTCTTTCTGAAGCGATCCGTTTTTATAAAGAAGGGATAAGGAAATGCGCAACATGAACTTTAATACCGTGCTTGGTTCTACTGAGGAATAAAAAAAAAAGGCATTGCATTGATTATTTAAAATCAGTCATTACTGACCAAAACAAGCCCAGTGTGACATCAGAGTAAGAGCCAGAAAAATCTTGGAGCCAAGCCGAAGCTGCAGAGGAATCTGGGTCAGAGCTAGTTAAAAGATTTGTCTCTGAGCCATGCTCCTCCATGTACGGCATGACAGTGTGCAGAATCAGGTCGCTGTAGTGTTGGAAAAAATGCAAGTGAAAATAAAACCTTGTTCTCTATGCCATCTCATGGGAGCTGTTATGTGTGTGAAAAACATGAGGTCACCAGCAGGAAAGGGTGCAAATGAAGTGCAGCAGATGAAAAAAAAAAAAAGACCAAAGTCAAAGTTTTCAGCAAGGACAAGTTTATTTCTAAGAAATCTTACAGAGATCTATACTGTGCAGATAGTACCACAAAAAATTGCAACCCAAGCAGATAAAATGTTAGGTAGACAGTGAAAAACTGCTCTGTGTTGGTAACTAACTACCAACCTTGATTTTAAATTCTGAGGGAGGCACTTACACAGCTGCAGTCATGGTTGTGCAACATATTATCAGTTCTTCCCAAAACAGTTCCAGTTATAGTGCACTCAAAGTTAGCTTTCATTATTGGCAAAGGCTATGAAATCTGGACAGAAATGCAATTAGTATCAAAGTAGGGAGCAACTGTCAGAACTCTAGCAGACTGACACTGAAAAGATGTGCATACTGGAACTCAATTAGGAAATTAATTATCTGTCCATCTATCGTATTCCCCAGTTAGACAGGCGGGGCTCAGACTAATCCCCCGCTCGGCCAGTGAGATCACCCAAGAGAAAAAGTGGTTCAGTCCATCCACGTCTCTTTCAGATCTTCAACATTTCTCTGTTACTGAACCTTAAATTCTCCACAGCCAAGCATTTTAGTGAGGGCTTGATCAAGCTTCTCCTCTACAGCTTGGCTTTGCCCGGCTGCAGCTGGAGGCTTTGGAGCTTCATGGCCAAGCCCATGTTCCCTGTGATCTTCAGCTTGCCCTGGAAAAATGCCTGGGAATCAGAAGGGATAAAGGGAAAAGGAGGTGGGATGTGTAAAAAAAAAAAAAAATCTGTATCAGAGCAGCTTGGAATCGGTGTTAGAGTGAACTACACACTGGCAGTTTTAAGAGTTACCGTGAGAGATTAACGCAGCCTGGGAGAAAGTGGGGCAATGGCAACAAAAGCTTAAAACATGGTAGGAAACTGCACGGCAGGCAGACTGATATTGCAGAAATGTTGGTAAGACTAATGTTATCTGGAAAAAATTAAAATACTGACTGAATACAGATCAGATGTAGACTCTATTTTCTGAAGAATAATAAAGTTTGTCATAACCATAAAAATGTAAAATGATCTGTTGTGCCTTTGCATTGAGAAATAACTACATGTTCAAATTTGCTTGCTGCAAGCCTCAGTAAAAGCAGAGGCTATCTGGGGACTCCTGGTATGATTACTGCTATTACCCACAATAAATTAGAATTACACATTGTTGCAGCTGAAAAGATGAATGCAGCCACAATATAAATAAATAAATAGTGAAAATGAGAAGATTTACTGGTATTGCATCAATAAACTGTATTTGGAAAAAATAGTTTTGCAAATGTTAGACATTTCATTTGCTTTTGAAACCGGACCCCATCCTGATATTCTTGCCTGTCTGTGGCTTCCTGCTTAAACCTACTGGTCACTTTAGTTTGGTTGTATCGCTAAACCCGAAGCCAGCACATTACATTAGGTAAGGACTGTTCTTGCTGTAAATGATGGATGATGCACTTTTTCTTATGTACTGATTCCCAACCACAGCAACAGGTTCCTTGTACACAAATCCTGCAGCTCCAGGAAAATGTGTCAAAGCAACAAAACAAAGATGGTCAAGAGTCTAAATAAACTTCCACACTGGAGAAGGGCAGGAACTCCAACTATTGTCGTAAACATAGAGCTGTGATCAAACTCAGAAATGTTTGTTTTTCCACCAACTTCAGTGCTTTAGTTGTTATGGTGCTAATGTGCTTAGAATCTTTGTTACAATGAAGAGTGACTTGATTTAAAGCAATTAAATGTGAAGTCAATGAAAGATAATGAAAATAAATCTCAAAAAGTTCATTTGTACTTTAAGTCCATATAGGCTGATGTCAGGGCTGCATGGCAGCATACTGGTTAGCAGCAAGAATCTCCTGGGTTTGATTCCAGGCCTGGGTTCCTTCTGCATAGATGCTTGCATGGATTCTCTCAGGGTACTCTTGCATCCTCCCAGTCAAAAAACATAACCGCTAGACTAAGGGGTTACTCTAAACTGCCTCTAGGTATTACTGTGTGTGTGCAATGTTGTTTATCCTGTGTCCAGATGCAGTGTACTGGTGACCTGTGCAGGATTGGCTCTCGCCCAGTGAGCACTGGAGACAGCCACCAGCTGTCCTACAAGTGGAGTGGAGTGGAGTGGAGTGGAGTGGATGGTTAGTCCCAGAAGCAGGGGGTAGTCTAACAAGGACAGGACATCTGATATCCCTCTATCCTTCTGATTGGATTAGACATGAATGGTTGCTTTAAAAATACAGTGCTGCCTAAAATTATTCTTCTTCGGTCAGTCATGGCTACCTTCAAAGGTCTTTAATAATCATTATATCACATCAAAAGAGCTTTATAAAGGCTAGTTCTAATGAAACAATAGTCCTTTTTTTTTATTGAGGTTATGTATATTTATTATCGCTAACAGTTCCCTAACCTGTAGCAGAACCGGCGAGTGCACAGTTCAAGGAATCAACTCAATTTTAAAAGTCTAAAACTACCCTCACTGGCCACACTATAAAAATGTACACGTTTCTAGTAAAGGGTCACTTTTACCTTCTGAAATCCCTAAATTCTTCACCACATACAATCAACAAAGTGTCAGAAATATCTCTTCAGAAATTCTGGTCCATATTGACAATACAGCATCACCCAGTTGCTGCAAATATGTCAACTCCACATCCAGGATGTGAATCTCCTGTTCCAGCACATCCCAAAGGTGTTCAGCTGGACTGAGATCTGGTGACAGTGAATGCTCCAGAAACCAGTTTGATTTGATTGGAGCTTTGTGGCCTGGTGTATTACCCTGCTGGAAGAAGCCATCAGAAGATAGGTCCACTGGTAATAAAATGAAGACATGGTCAGTATGATGCATACCCGGAGCTCAGGGGCCTAAAGAGTTTTAGTCGGAGCATTTTGGCTAAAATCTGGTTTTGTTTTAGTAACTACTTAGTCAGTCATAGTCATGCTGGTTATAGATATCTAAAATTATTGTACATATAGGGGGTTATATTTCCCAAAACACATAGAAACACAGATTTTGTTTTTTCTTTTATAATTTTAATTTTTCTTTTTCAAGTTTCAAAAACCAGAAATCCTAAAAAGAACATGAAATATTCAAAATACACACAACATACTTTCTTAAAGCAGTGCCAGAAGTGGTATCTGTGAAATTTAAAAACCAAACTTATATTAAGCTTGTTGGACCAGAACTTAACTAAAATGATTCATAACCCTGCTGAATTTTACCAACATGTTTCTTCTGATTGGAAGTTATATTAACCGGTTAACGTGACCTAGCAGGAGGCCTGGCTTGAAACTGATAGAGAATCTGTAGAGATAAGGGTGATGACAAAGAGGCATTCCAATCTACAAATGATCAAAATACCAGAAGAAACAAGAAAAAAAAACTGCTCAGCAACTAAAAGAAGTGTTTGGTTGCTCTAATGCCTGTACGATTCTCTCATTGAGGAGAGTTTACATTTCCAACATGCAATCCATTAATAAAAATTAAAAACAAAATACTGTCTTTTACATTGTTTTATTATACTGTGATAGATGGTGTCTTTTTTCCTATCAGACACAAAAATCTTTTTCAATTTAAATCTGCCAGGGGTATGAATAATTTTGAGCTAAACTGTATGATATGTTATTACTTTTCTGCAAGTACCATGGTGCTGTTAAATACTTCAGTTCATTCCCTTCCTACCATTCAACAAGATCAGGTCTCACTGGCTACTGTTTGAACTCGTCTTTCCACATGAATAAAACTAAATCTGGTTAGTTTTCATTTTCGGCTTTTTTTGTTTTCATTAGTTGATGAGAATACATTTTTAATCATAGTTCTGGTAATGAAGTGTTTATCAAGTATTTGTCAGGAAAAAACAGTGTCCTCGACAACCAAATTGCTGATGCTTATGTTTGAAAATCCCAGTAGATCAGCAGTTTCTGCAATACTCAGAGGAGCCCGTCTGGCACCAACAACTATGTAACTTCAATTACATTCCGTCCACTTTGTTCCCCATTCTGATGCTCTAGTAAAACTTCAGCAAGTTGTCTACACCATGTCTAGATGGCAAAACGCAGCGAGTTGCCACCATGTGACTGATTAGCCATTTGTGTTAACAAATGAATGGGTGTACCTAATAAAGTGGCCTTTGACCAATGACTAAAATATCCTTAAAAGCACACAACTATTTTGCTAACAGTACTGGGTATGCCCATCTGTAGCTGGACCCTGAGGTGACTTTAAATTGTCAGGCCAGATTTTATCTTCTGTCTTCACTCTGTTTGGTTTCAAACTTTTCTTTTTAGTTTAGTTTGGGAATGTGAGTCATCACTAAGCCTGGATTATTCCCATGAAAAATATCGTTTCAAATAAGTCTGCAATTGACGGTTCCCTCTTTCTGCTCCAACAGGTTTCCTCCTCAGTGAACAGCACTGACTGTGTGGCACGGATAAAAGTTCTGTTTACACAGACTGTGTCCTGGAGGTCATCCTCTCGTCGCAGGACGAACGTATGGATAGTGAGATTGGAAAAACAGCTTTTTTTTCCTGCCCAAAGAGACTTTAAAGTGTGCACATTAATTCTGAGTTTATCCTGCTGCTGCTTTCATCAGTCCCAGAAGCAGCCGAATACACCCCACAACAATGATGTGACTTAATGAACTGGAATGCTTTCAGTTTTCAAGTGGCTGCTGTCTTTTCTCCACATGTTTTATCATTTCCATCCCTTCAGAAGAAAAAGCTTCTACTGCGATGAGATGTCTGGTAGGAAATAACATGGCATGGAAACTCACCGTCTGTGGGTTCATCTTCCCAGTCAGCAAAGCCAACAGGTCTGTATCTGACATGGAGATGGTGCAATCTGCCTTCTTGTCTGCAGAGTGGAGATAAAGGAGTTAAAGATCAGAAATATTTGCTGAGTTAAGGGTAATATACTGACACGAAGCAGATAACAGAGTCAGTGCAGACCTTCAACTTTACACTGAATCCCCAGCTGTAACAGGCAGCCTCTGAGTTTTCTCACCTGTGTCGTTGTGAACGCAACCTTTGCCGTTCTTCACGTCCACAATCCAAGTTGCCTCCTGTCCATTTGGGCCATCTTTTACTTTGAAGGCAAAAACTCCTCCAATTTTCTTCACAAACTGTTCACCTTCCTGCAGGACAGAGATGTTACATTTCAGCCATAAACTCATCTCCTAACCTTCAAACTGCAGGAAGAACGTTTGGTAAATATCTCAAAGGACCTGGATGGAGGCCATCTTTATCCGTCTGTATTTGGAGCTCAGTTTTCCTAAACGTTCCTAAACCAGGGTTCCTGCCAGTGTCTGTGACTTCAATGTAAGACTTCTGAGGTTCTTTTTAAGAACTTTCTGATTTCAATTCAGGAACCACATGAATCATTAAAACTATTTTATACTTCTTGATAACCAGAGCAAGTTTGATAAACTCTAATTTGCTTTGATACAGTCAAAATCTTAAGACCAGGGGTAAGTATTGGCATTTCCCGCTGCTTTAAGTCACCAGGTTCTAACTCGGTAATGAGGAGCCCCATAGATCCCATTGATTGTTTAATTTGTTTACATTTAATTTCTCCAGTGGGATCTCCGTTTCATCCCAGTAACGTTGTAAGCAACCAGGACAGTCAAGAGAATAAAAACGTTTTTGCTCTATATTGTCCCATGTTTGGTGCTCCCTTGCAAGTCCAAATAGAAAGGTGTGTGGAGGGGAGGAGATGTGGTCTCTGAAGACGTTTAACTGTAGTAAAAGGGTAGAACATCTGATCTCTATACAAAACAGCTTTCACTCATCTCTGTGCTGCTGTGTTTTGGATTTTTAAGAATTCATGTGAACTATGGCTCATATACTAAACATTGATCAGTTAACAATCACACTGTACCATATTTGTTACACCTGAAAGTCTGTAATGACTGCTTTGTCTAACAAAAAGTGGCATCTGAGTCTTGTGCTGTTCCACTTATTGTCTGTTGTGGCGTGGCATCCCACCCTTCTTAAACGGCGAGGTACTGCTGATTAATTGCTAGGTGTCGTCTTGGTCTCATGATGTCCAGAATGTGAACAGCATGATGAGGAGGACTGTTTAAATACCAATTCTGATTGAACCAGGATGTTATGGGTCGGTTCATGGATCAAACACCTGTTGTGAATTTTGTCAATAAGCTCCTTGTTCCAAAACAGAAAGTTGTGTCAGTCCTGCCAGTGAGCTTGAGCTCAAACTGTCATTATTGAGGTCACACAGAGGTAAGTGCTTTGAAATGAGGAAACCATTTGCTGATTGAGTCAGCATAAGCTTGAAATGATCAGTGTGCTGTGAGGTGGTCCCAATGTGCCACCATGAGTTGATGAAGCAGGCTCAAACGTGAGCAGAAACACAACTGATTAAACCAATATTCAGATTTTTTTATGAACCGCTGCGTCCTGGCGTTTGTATCAAGATATACTGAGGTTTTACAACTGATCACATTTTCCACCATACTGTTTCTACGGTTTAAACTCCATATAAGGAGCTGCAGGATGTCCACAGTTATTTTCAGCTGTTTAGATCGTAGAATAACGAAGCAATGGCCCTCTTCCACATGATGCGGTGTGCTGCCAGTGTTGGCTGGACGAAAGAAGAAGGGGGGGGGAAGAGGTTTTAAGGTAATGTTTTAAAACTACTGTAGTTTAACTATGAGCTGAATGTCTGCTAAGCAGTCAACAGCAAGCTGGTTAGCAGACAGATCTAAAATTGTTATAGTTGCTTTTCAGCAAGAGAGCTGAACAGCAAAAAGGTTAAATATTCAGTGATAACATGAAATAATGGTTGCTTTTCTGTTTAAAATTTAAAAAAAATGACACCTTTGTGTTTAAAATTATTCAGAACTGAAACGATGAAGCTGCTGTATTTTTAGTTAGGATTACACCATGTTACATTACTCCGTGATTTCCTGTTGGTTCCTGCTGTGTCATGTAGTCACCTCCTGAAGCTTGTTGTTGATCTCCTGGAACACAGCATGGGCCTTGAAGCCTTCCAGTCCACTTCCAGTACTGGTTTGAATGGCTTGAATCCTTAACATGAAGACAGAAGAATGAGACCCGAAGATTACTGAGGACAGGATGAGGAACACACAGCTCAGAGAGGAACGCCATCAACATAATCATTAGTCAGTCACAATTCTGTTGTCTTTGTGGTCACTACAGTGTAAGGCTGCTATCAGAAAAGCTCAGTGAAGGTGCTTTGCTGGTTTCATTCAGTACATGTGATTGACCTGCAGGCTCTACCTGAGCACATAGAAAAGGGTAGTTAACATCTTAACCTGTCCCTTCTGTCCCCCTCTCAGCTCTGTGCTGCAGGATTACTAATCACTTCCCAAATTCAAGCTCAAAAAACATGAAACATAAGAGTAAACCCAATACATTTATACCAGTCACTACTTTAACCTGTGGGGCTTCCTTCATTTAATGCTCCACCTGTATCATTTCAACACAAAAAATGCTCTTTTATAGATTATCATGGAAATGTTCCTTATATTTTATTCAGCCTATTATAAACCTGAACATACATGACAAGAATCGTTTCATTTTCTGAAATTTTTAACCTCCTAAATCCTAGTCTATTCTCCCTTTTATTTACAAAAAACATATGTATGCACCATTCCATGAATGCTAAAAGATTGTTTTAAGTGAGTCTAGGAGGGTCAGATATTGGCAGTAACATTGCTTCTAAATAAGTTTCATTTTGTGTGCAAGATCATAAGGACAATATTAACAAGAGAAATATTATGACTTGCCGTAAGTCCTCAAAAAATTGACAGCAACATTATTTCTAATCAATTATTATTTTTGTACTAAAAATGTTGTTAAAAAGTAAATTCTCAAACAATAAAACATGAGACAGTTGATGGTAGAAAATATGTAAAAGTGGTGAAGATTGCTAAATTTTGTCTTTAAAAAATATTTTTGATGAAAACATTAAAATTGACTCCAAAATACACAACCAGGATATTTGCATCACGTTGGTGGTGTTGATCTGCAGCCAAAGTGACTCTAAAATGTCGTTAAAAAAATCCAAGAAAATTAAATAAAATTATTTGCAAAAGTCTTGATTGTAGCCACAAGGAACTACAACCAGCCTGTAGGTCAGAGCCAGCAGTCAAAAAGTGGTTACATTTGCATTCCATGCGGTATGTTTGACATGCTAGTTGCTAATAAAATCAGCAATTCACCGAAATGATGAATTGTGTTTGAATTCTTGTATGTGTACATGATGTATTTTGTTATTCTGCGCTAATTTGTAAGCCAGGGGTCAAAAGGTCCAGTCCTCAAGGCTGGTGTTCTGCAACTTCTACGTGTCTTCATGGTCCAACACACATGGTTCACATGGCATTGCAATCAAGACCTCCAGAATCCGCGTCAGAAACTGAAACCCCTAGAAACCCCTGTTGTAAGGGCTGACAGACAGACAGACAGATAGATAGATTTGGGCTCCTGTCTGCAGCGATGTTTTCTGACAGCAGTGTGAATCGACAGGATTTCATCTTTAAATAGCTACATTTCTATACCGGGCTTCGATCTGTTTCACATTTATTAGATTTAAATGGTTCTTGAGTGCAGCTGTGTATTTGCACATCCAAATCATAGGTTTATAGTAACTAGTTAACTCTTCGCTTAGCATGAGCAGCTGTTAACTAAAGCCCAGCTAGTAAACCCGACTGCCTGCTGTCGCTTGACATCTTGACATTCATCCAAGATCCAAGCTAACCTGGAGAAACCGGAGCAATGATGGTGACGTCGTCTCCCTGCTAAAGGAAAACGACTTTACCCAGCCTTACCTTGGTATTTTAACTTCAGGCATTCTGCTGGAAGAGTCAGAACAAAAAAGCTCTTCGGCTAAAACAAACAAGCAGATGCGAAGCTGTACTTTCTCCTGCTGATGTTGGCTAACTGCAGCACTTCCGGGTTTCTGCCTGCCTTCCCAGGTGTCCAGACTCGATGTGTCGATGTCAGATATCTGCGAGCGGTCTTAGGTTGTCAGTTATTAGCTAAAATGGCTTAAGATGCTTCTTTCACTTTTTTTCCCCATACTGATATATTTTTTTTCTATGGCACTCAAGGTGCTATGCATCATCTGTTTGTGGACCCTTGTTTAAACAGATGCAAAGAAATATGTTATCGGAATGTAATAATGCTCAAAGCTATTTATTAGCCTGATGACTGGACAGATTTTGCAAATCCTACTGGTTCTCCATCTTGCAAATGGAACCCAGTTTAGCATGTTCTCCTTCTGAGAACCAAGTTCTAAGCACAACTAATATAATGGCCTTTTATGCAGCGTTTTTAGGGTCTTGAAACATTGGGGGCTTTAGTCCACACCCAAAATATTTTAATTTTCATAAAACAGCGGCCAGGTTTCAAGTCATTCTCTGTCTAGGCCAGGATTGAATGTAAAATATTGTGAATCAAACAAAGAAGGTTTACTATAATTTTACTTGGTTTAATTTTTGTCAGAAGCTGAATAAATGAGAAACCGTATAGGACTGATTATAAAAACATTTTGCTGAAGCAAATTATGACACATTTTGTTGTATTTAGAAAAAAAACCTAATCTAAATTTTTGCTGACAAACTGTGTTCTTAAACTCAGAGATAATTACTATTGGCCAAATAAATATGTTTCTTTTCTCATCTATGTAAATGACCTTTTTAAACGTTACACTCTCATCTGTTTCACTCCTGAGGCTCCATGGTCTTAATTTCTTACGTTTCAAAAAAGGAAACTGGTATAAAGTTGATTTATTTAAAACTTAGTCAAACGGCAAGATCCTATAAACACATTTATTTAATTTTGCTGAGAGCTTTCCAAACACTTCATTAAAATTGTTCCTTCTTTGAACCTGGTCTGTTTTACTGCCATCTCTTCAGCCCTTCATTCCACTTATGAAGAAATTTGGCTGCCAAAAACAATAAATGAAACATTTATGAAACATCTGTTGTTCTCCCCTGAGCATGTGGGCCATGAGTTAAGTTCTAACTATTAAACAATTTCTGAGAGAAATGGGTGTTAAGTTGTGCTGTTTGAAACATAACATACAGCTTCATCCTGGACCTTTCTTGGACTGTCATCTTTTGTTAACCAATGTTATTAGTATTACTATTAGTTATTAACAACTGTATACATATGGTATGAATATATTGCCTTGAGTAATCCTGCATCCTCATTTAATTAGTTTATATATCATATGTGTTATTCAAAAAAAATAAAACAGTTAACTAGTTAATGGTACGCCTGTGATTAATTTCTGATTTTTATTTCTCATACTGCACCTTTAAACAACCCAGAGCTGTATGCTTAGAATCAGAAGCTGGACTTTTGGAAGCTTACCTTTACACTTTACACTATGTCTTAGTGGAACCAGTAGATATTTTCCTGGTGTATTCAGCAACAATTTATTCTTTCTACCTGTAGAACTGGACTAGAGGACTGGGTGCAGCAGTGAGATTTAATGTTATGATCCGAAGAACCTTTTAATGTATTTAGTAACTTTTATTTTGACTGAACTAAAGGACCAGATATTTTTCACTTCATGATTAATCCAGCTAGAAGCTCACAGAGAGGATTCCTCCTGTTTTCTATCACGGCCAGGCTATTTAACTATACCTGTAGCTCAGGTGAAATTCCCTCTACTCTGTTCCTCATCATGACCCTGAAGATGCTCATTAGAGCAAACCTCCGCATCATGTCTTGCTGGGTGAACAAGTGATTAGCTGTAACTTACAATTAGCCCATTCTGCTGTAACTTACAATTAGCCCATTCTGAGTCAGCATTCAGGTTTTACCGCTATCTTCAGCCTGGGTTATACCGCTCTGCTTCCACCTGTTCCTGTGCGCAAACGCACCAGACTCAGCTCTCCGGAAAACTTCTTATTTAAAAGTCTACAGAAGTCAGAAATCCAACTTTGACACACGTACCTTAATCACTCCATGCTTAATATCCAATATAAATGCTGCTCATATAAAATGTTATCAAAGGATCAAAAATATACTGAATATTTGTACTTCTGACACTACATGTGTGTTTATCATCAAACCAATGCACACAAAGTACAGTAAAACCTATATGTCAACATGTTTATGTTTTGTTGCATAATATGCATAAAAACAGGTCTGACAAAACCAAAAACTGAACTTTTTGGCCTACATGCAAAATGCAATGCATGGTGGAAAATAAACACTAAACATCACCCTAAGAAAAACACTGTCCCCTCTGTGAAACAAGGTGGTGGCAGAATCATGCTGTGAGGAGGAGCTTTGTTTTTAGCAGGAACAGGGAAGTTGGTCAGAACTGATGGGAAAGTAGATGCAGATTCATACAGGGCAATCCTGAAGGAAAACGTGTTACAAGGTGTGAAAGACTTGAAACTGAGGTGAAGGTTTAGTTTACAGCAATGACCATGGACCAACGACCATAGATACAACTGCATGCGTTAGGTCAAATCACATTTATGTGTTAGAATGGCCTAGTGAAAGACCAAACCTAAATCTAAATGAGGATATGTGACTAGTCTTGTTGATGGTCATGGACAATTTCCATTCACTGAGGTTAAGCTATTTTACAAAGAAGAATTTTGTGAAAAAGAAAATCTGTAGGTGTGCAAAGCTGGTAGAGACATACATCCAAAGGTCTTGCAGCTGTAATTGCAGTAACACATTTTTCCTCCTTTTCCTTCCACTTCACAATTATGCACTACTTGGTATTGGTCTACCACAAAAAATCCCAGGGAAATACTTTGATGTTTGTGGTTGTAAAATTACAAAATGCGAAGAGGTGAGAGATAAATACATTTTGCAAGGCTCTGTATTACAATATACATGTCATCAAGTGCAACAACTACGGTTATCCGATACATCATTCATCACAGTGAAAAAACAGAAACACTGACCATGGTGCGTTGGAGGAAATAATTTTAGGTTGTATACTTTCATTGACACAGCATAGATCTGATCAATTTAGATTAAATTTATAGATGTTTCTCCACTGCCATCAACTGAGTGCTTTGTTCACCATATTTGACTAAATACTTCAGAAGTAAAAATACAACTTCTGTAGATTTATTATTATTTTAAAGTCAAACTGGCTGAAGGTCCATTTAAAAGAATGACCAGGAACTACAACTGAGCCTATTTTAGAACCCAACAGTTCCAGCACCGTTGTTTTTAAAGCAGGCGAGACTACAGCAAATACTTAAAAACTTCAATCCATGCACATTTAAACCAACAGAGCTTTTATAACATCTAGTCAAACAACTGAAATTAGCAAGAAATATTTCTTTTCTCTAAGTCTCAAGGTCATGCTTTGATGACAGCAACAAAAAACTTCTGATAGTTTAGTGTGGGAATATTTTCCCACAACATTTCAACAGTTTGCAATGTTTCTGCAAAACCACTTCAACTTTATGCAGAAAATACAAGAAATCATCCGGGCTGGACCCCTGAGTGGGTCTTTGTTCTCCCTGGAAGGTAAAAGGCAGTGAGAACTGTGATGCGACTAACATAGCATTTCAGAAAACCAGGAGTCAAATATGGTGGTGGTAGAGTGATGGTCTGGGACTGTTTTGCTTCTTTCAGGACCTGAATGACTTCTTGTTTTATGGAACGATGAGTTTTGGTCTCTTGCAGAAAATCCTAAAGGAGAAAGTCTGGCCATACGTTTGTGACTTTAAGCTCAAGAGCACTTAGCTCAAAAAATTTAAAATGAAAGTTTTGGGTCTAGTCAATGTCTGGACTTTAATCCTGTTGAAATGCTGTGGCTTGACTTAAACAAACCAAAAAAACTCCAGTGTAGCTGAATTTAAGCAATATTGCAGAGTGGACCAAAATTCCACCACTGTGATAAAAGACTCATTTGAAAACTGTGTTTGTTTTATTTATCAGTATATCTTTCTTGAATACTAACATTTGTTTGATTATCTAAAAAATGTAAATTTGATAAAATAACAAGGAGGCCAAATCCTCAGCATTGAACATGGATGATTTTCTTGATAGCAGCTGGATGTCACACAGGGAGGCAGAAATCTTTAAAAATACATTTCTTTTGGTTCTGTAATGTAATTTCCATTTTAACGTATACACAAAGCAAGGTGATAAAACGTAGAGGTTCTCATAATGGAAACATTCAGTTTGTCCTTGCAGAGCAGGGTTGCAGGATGGCTGTGGGTTTCAGCTGGGCTTGGTGAGTGGGGAGAGGTTCAAGGGCAGGTTCTCAGCTACTGCAAGCTTTTTTTGTTCCTTTCGCCAGTTATATACGTTTGAATCAAGACTGAAAAATGCTCTTTTTCTATTGGTAAAATTCACTCTCCTATTGTTTCTCCCAATATGCTCAAAAGTCAGACACTAGGTAGGAAAAGGCTGCCATCTGCTGGTTAGATGAGCGCAAAACATGTTGGAAATAAATGTGTGGAACTGAGGTTTTTGTCTTATGACCAGTCTGGAGGTGGAGGACAGAGAAGACAGACAGCATTAATGATCAATATTTGCCATTTACATATGTCTGAATGTCACATTACCACCACAAACTTCAATGTATTTTACTGGGATTTTATATGATAGACCAACATAAGGTCATACATTAAGAAAATTAATGTGTGGTTTTCAATTTTTTGACAAATACCAATCTGAAAAGTGTGGCATGCAGACAGTGCAGTACAGTCCCTTGAAGCTGGGAACACACTGCACGGTTTTTGCCCAATATGCATCAGTCTGACTGTCCCCAAATACTCTAAACAGTATTTGGGGACAGTCAGAAGAACAAGTTGGCACAAAGATCTGTAGTGAGAGGAGATGAAGACTGTAGTCTGTTAGTGTGTGAGGGGATCCCACCCGACCAATCGAACAAGTTTGACTTTTTTGAGTAGACACTGGATGCCGCCGGGTTTTATGAACTAATCCCAAACATGCAAATATGCTGCTGAGAGACAATGAAAAACAGAGGCTGGGATATGACATTCAATTCAATTCAGTTCAATTCAATTCAATTGAATGCACTACTTCATTGCATTCAATGAAGTAGTGCATTGAATGCACTACTTGGGGGATTTGTTTTTTTGTGTTTTTGGAAAACTGTATTTGTAACCATAGAACATTAGATTATAAATATTAAACAACAGTGGGCTACAGCCATCAATTAACTAATTAAAGCCACTTTACTGTACAGCACTGTACAAAGTCCTGCAGAGGATACAAAGTCAGCACAATGCTACAAGTATAAACAGTCTGTAACCTGCAGCTCTGGAGCCACAATTGGCCCTTTGGCCAGTTCATCTGGGGGAATCCCAAGGCGTTCCCATGCCAGCCGAGAAACATAGTCCCCCCAGCGTGTCTTGGGTCTTCCTCTGGGCCTCCTCCCGGTGGGATGTGCCCAATACACCTCACCAGGGAGGCGTCAGGAGGCATCCTAACCAGATGCCCGAGCCACCTCAACTGGCTCCTCTCGACGTGGAGAAGCAGCGGCTCTACTCTGAGTCCCTCCTGGAGGAGCGAGCGTCTTACCCTATCTCTAAGGGAGAGCCCAGACACCTTGCAGTGGAAACTCATTTCAGAATCAGAACCAGAATCAGCTTTATTGCCAAGTTTGTGCATACAAACAAGAAATTTGACTCCGGTACACTTTGCTCTTTTGTTCTGTTTTTGCATTACAGAATATACAAATTTACAATGTACAATATACACATATATAATAAAAAGGTGCATTTGCAACATCTGTATGCTGTTGTTTTGTACTATATTGAATGTTCAACAGAGAAACAGCCCGGGGGAAGAAACTGTCTCTGTGGCGGCTGGTTTTAGTGAACAGTGCTCTGTAGCGGCGGCCTGAAGGTAAAGCTCTGAACAGTTTATGTGCAGGGTGTGTGGGGTCAGCAGAGATTTTAGCAGCTCTTTTCTTGACCCTAGACCTGTATAAGTCCTGGATGGAGGGAAGGTCAGCTCTGATTATTTTCTCTGCAGTCCTGATTATTCGTTGCAGTCTGCACCTGTCCTGTTTTGTGGATGAGCCAAACCACACTGAGATGGATGAAGACAAGACAGACTGAATGATGGCAGTGTAGAAGATGACCAGCAGCTCCTGTGGAAGGTTGAACTTCTTGAGTTGCCTCAGGAAGTACAGTCTCTGCTGGGCCTTCTTTCGAACAGTGTCTATGTGTGAAGACCATCTCAGGTCCTCAGAGATGGTGGTTCCTAAGAACCTGAAGTGGTCCACGGCCGATACAGTGTTGTTGAGGATGGTGAGGGGGGTGTATGGGGGTGGTGTTCTCCGAAAGTCCACCACCATTTCCACAGTCTTGAGTGGGTTCAGTTCAAGGTAGTTCTGACCACACCAGTGTACCAGCCGATCCACCTGCTGTCTGTATGCAGACTCATCACCGTCCTGGATCAGTCCAATGACAGTGGTGTCGTCTGCAAACTTAAGGAGTTTCACGGACGGGTCCAATGAGGTGCAGTCATTTGTGTACAGAGAAAAGAGGAGTGGGGATAGAACACACCCCTGGGGGGCACCAGTACTTGTTGATCTGGATCGGGAGAAGATGCTCCCCAGTCTCACCTGCTGTTGTCGGTCCGTCAGGAAGCTGTTGATCCACTGACAGGTGGAGGCTGGGACGTTGAGCTGGGTGAGCTTCTGGTGGAGGATGTCTGGTATGATGGTGTTGAAGGCCGAGCTGAAGTCTACAAACAGGATCCTGGCGTACGTCCCTGGATGATCGAGGTGTTGCAGGATGAAGTGTAGACCTAAGTTAACAGCATCATCTGCCAACCTGTTTGCTCGGTAAGCAAATTGCAGGGGGTCCAGCAGAGGGCCTGTGATGTCTTTCAGGTGCTTCAACACCAGCCGCTCAAAGGATTTCATGACCACAGACGTCAGGGCTACAGACCTGTAGTCATTTAATCCTACGATGGGGGGTTTACTAAAACAAAGAGAGAGCGAAGCTCCGAGGCTGCTATCGTCAGCGCCATCTTGTGTAGGACTAAAAGCAAGGTCAGGCAGCCATTACTAGCCCTGAGTATCTCAAGCCTCATGGACACTAATTCTGCCACTTATATCAGTGATCTCGTTCTTTCGGTCATGACCCAAAGCTCATGACCATAGACGAGGGTAGGAACGTAGATCGACCATTAAATCAAGAGCTTCGCTTTTTGACTCAGCTCTCTTCACCACGACAGTCCGGTACAGCGCCCGCATCACTGCTGATGCAGCACCGATCCGTCTATTGATCTCCCGCTCCATTTTTCCCTAATTCGTGAACAAGACCCCAAGATACTTGAAATCCTCCACTTGAGGCAGGACCTCCACCCGACCCGGAGAAGGCACTCTACCCTTTTCCGGCTCAAGACCATGGCCTCGGACTTGGAGGCACTGATTCTCATCCCGGCCGCTTCACACTCGGCTGCAAACTGCTGCAGTGAGAGCTGTAGATCAAGAGCTGATGAAGCTTTTAGCTAGCTTTCACGTGACGTCACATAGCTATACCACGAGAGCGCGAAATGCAGATGGAGGGCAGGAAGTGAAGTAGCCGACGATTTTCCATCTGTAAACATGCCCATGTTTTGTGCCGTTTACGGCTGCTCCAATCGCTCCAGCAGAGAAAAGGAAAATAATTATTATCGAGTGCCAAAGGTTGTCATTCATAAAGGGGAAAGATGTAAAAAACTAACTGAAAAACGACTGTCAGGCTAATGTAGCCGGAGAGAGTATGTTTGTTTTAGCCACTACTCTAACCGCTAACATCTCCACTAATATATGAACTAACACTCACCTTGGCAAAGACCAAACAATTATTTTCGCGGAGCCGTTTGGTGCCGAGGTTCTGGACCCACCGACTGACAAAAAAGTTTTATGCCTCCAGACTTTTGTAGGCTTTCGTCTGCTGTTTAGTGTAGTAAGACGTTTGAAGTACCAGATAGTTCGTGATATCAACAGCCTCGATTAACGGCAAATCTTGAGGTTCTCTCGAAAACTCACTCATCTTGATGAGATAAGGGTCACATCCAACATATCTGTCATTTAACTGTTTGTATCTTCGCCTGGAAAATGGGTCTAAATCCCTACAATACGGACTCTCCGCAACGGTTGCCTCCTTTGACATTTTACTTCCTGCCCTCCATCTGAAATCGCGCCCTCTTCGCGCGTCATCAAAATCACGTGACTGAAACCCGGCTAAAAGCAGAGACGCAATCCTAAGGCCACCAAAACGGATCCCCTCAACACCTTTGCTGCGCCTAAAAATTCTGTCCATAAAAGTTATGAACAGAATCGGTGACAAAGGGAAACCTTGGCAGAGTCCAACCCTCACCGAAAATGAGTCCGACTTACTGCCGGCAATGCGGACCAAGCTTTGACACCGGCCATACAGGGACCTAATAACCCGTATCAAAGGTCCTGGTACTCCATACTCCCGGAGTACCCCCCACAGGATTTCCCGAGGGACACGGTCAAACACCTTCTCCAAGTCCTCAAAGCACATGTAGACTGGTTGGGCGAACTCCAATGCACCCAATGAACTCTCCTCTCCAGAACCCCTGAATAGACCTTACCAGGGAGGCTTAAGAGTGGGATTCCCCTATAGTTGGAACACACTCTACAGTCCCACTCTACGGCTCTTATTAGTTTTGGCTAAAAATGATAAAGAGCCAACTAATGTTTTAAATATAGACATAACAACAAATATAGGTTTTAGCAGTTTTTTCAGGAACAATTACATTGAAATTCCACAACAGAAGTTCACTAAAAATACCAGTAATATTTTTATATCTATTTTCCTTGTCATTAAGTTAAAAACTATGTGCTTTTTTTCAAATATATTTTTCCACATTTATCAACATTCCATAGAAAACAATGTATCCACCGTCTTTTTGCAAAATCTTTGTTTTTCTTTATTTTAAAAAACAAAATAGAAACACAACGATGGCTCTTTAATAAATGACAACAGATATCCTACAATAGATAATTATCAAAAATCTAAGCTGCCTTTTTTGAAAAGGCCATGTAAGATTTGTAGCTCTAAACATGTTTTATATAGCTGGATTGTGGGCAAAAACATCTCTTTGGATTGTAAAAGTTGCAGGGCCCTGCCCCGGCAGTAAACGATCATTAAAAGATTAGGAACCTCATTGAAATCTCCTCCCATGATAATTTTGTCAGTTATGCAACACAACTTCCATTGTTTCAGTTTTTCAAATGCAAAGTAAGAGTTTTTTTGTTCTGAGATCAACTATTACAGTGAAATACACATGACGAGATATAATTTGCACCATGAATTTCTGAAACCACCATTAGCCAATGACCATCTGAGTCACTTTTACAGTCTGTAACATTACCTGGGAACCTAAGGACAAAATTATCACACTAGTTGAATGAGATGTTCCATGACTAAAGAAAATGGGAGTCTCCCCACTGTTATCCAGACCTTTGTGACTGCTTCCTCTGAGTCTCTCTTGTAAGAATAAACAATTTCCTTTTTGCTCCATTCAGAAAGGAAAATCTTTTTGAAAATGTTTTTTAGCCCCCCCGTGTTTATAAGCTTTTGACAAAAAAATGTAGAAGACATGCAGGGAGGGCAGCTGTGTCCATCATATAAAAAACAAGCAGGCTAACAAGAGAAGTCTTCCTTAAAGCAAATACTCAACGCTTTGCAGACTCTCACGTCTCGATTTCTTTCAGACGTCACAGATTGTTCTCATGCCAGAATAGATTATTATAATTCACAAGTGCAAACAGGAGGCAGTGTATTCCTGTCATCCTAATCAGTGTGTCAACAGTTTTTCTTACTCTATCCACAGCAGAGGCACAACTCTGGTGACAATGCCAATGACCATCTCTCGTATTTTCATACTTTTTCTCTGGAAGACCAGTTAGCCTAGGGTTCCCTCTTCACTTGTTCTTTACAAGGGTTTCACAGTGATTTATTCTCATTCTGGAGCTCCATAACTTCCTCCTGGAGCTAAGGGATTTCTTCTTCATTGTTCTTTTTTTTTTCTGCTAAGTTAATATTAATACGCCGTTCAAACTTTCCATGTGTTCATCCATCTTCTCTGTTAGATGTTGAGGATAGTGGTGCCAGTGTTCTCTTCCTCTAGTTTTAGGCTCTTGCCCTTTCAATTTTTGGAGGTTTGAACCTTTGTAAGTGTATTAACCGAGTTTATTTTTTCATAATTTATAAACAGTTTCAGAGACTGCAAAAAGTTGCTATTAACTCTGCCATTTTGGGTCCTCCTATCATCAGTTGTAAAGTGTGTGATTCCTAATACACTATAGACACTATAGGCTGGGCTTGGGGGGCACTGCATGGTCTTATATTGGTCCCGTCCCGGTGCCTCTGCTGGTTCGGTGGAGAATGGAGGTGTGGAAATGGCCTGGGGGTCTCTGATGGTGCCATGGGGGAACGGCAGCACAGTTTGCCTATGTGCAGTTCAATCTCAGTATAAATCCTGCTGTTCTGTGAAGGTCTCAGAGGTTATTAGAGAATATTATGAACGAACAGCCTCAAGAACCAAAGGACACCACAGATTACATGTGTATGCCTATACAACTGCTTTTGCACATTAATAGTAGTTATTTATGACACACTTGTATTATTTTCACATAAGCACCTCGTACAAAGGTGTTACTGGTCCTCTGCATGCTAAAGATTCAGGATGTGTACCAGGGACTCACTGCGGTGGAAGCACCTATGATAACTATGGGTGTCTCCAGTGAAGTACCTCTTGTTGACTATGTTCGGTCCAGTGCAGGAGAGAAGTGTGCTGTCTTATCAGCTGCGAGCAAAGACAGTTCCCAGGACCCGTCTATACACAGACGCCCCTTTTCCCCCACAGCGGCCACTTTGTGATTACAGGCTGGGACCCTCCACCTGTGCCTATTTTTGTTCAGAACATCAGCACCATCATATGGCACCTCTTGAGGCAACATTGGAGATGGCACACATAATTGAGAGGAGCACATGAGAACAGAGTTTCTGTGCAGAGTGGGACCAACTAAGAAGGTGCAGTGTTACCTCCACAAGGTTCAGAGAGGTCTGTCACACCAGGGGTGACAGCTCTTCTGAAACTCTTGCCAAAAGGCTTTTAAGACCCTCTAGTCAGACTGCTGGCATGCAACAGGAACTTGCCTTGGAGCCAACAGCAGTGGAGTACTGCAGAGTAAGTGAGGTCAATCACTACCCCTGAAGGTTCCTGGTCAATCCTGATGCAACATGGATGGGGTCATAACCGGACGGAATCGTCTACCATCCTGAGGGGCAACCAACTTTTGGACTTTTGGAAATAAAATGCCCAAATGCGACAAGCAATGTGGACTGCCCTAACATAGTGATCAGGGATGGTAGACACACACACTCAAGCAAACATATCCATATTATTGGCAGATCCAGGGACAAATGTTGATTTCAGGGTGTGAATGGTGTGACTATCATTTACACAGAAAATAACGGATTCATAGGGATGGTTCCCCGTGACACGGAAGAGATTGAACTATGAAACAAAAAGTTGACCATTTCCTTTTTTATTGTTACCTCAATGCATACCTAACCAATTGAAGTGGCAGTGTAAATATTTTTAACCTCTGGGGATAGGAGGTTAAAGATACTGTTCTATAACTATTCATACCTCTGTCCTTTTCGTGTTTGTGATTTAATGTGAAGTTTTTTTTACTCAAAACAGATTCATTCATATTCATCATATAGTCTGAGGGTCAGAACACACTGGAGCAGGTTTTCTTTGAGTCTCAATTTGAATGTGGTCGCCTTACATTCTCGGCAATCTGTGTTTCTCTGTTTGCTCCATTTTGTATCCAGTTTAGGAGAATAATTTTATGAACACACTACAGTGTTAGTTTTCAAGTTTTTATTTCATATTTTCTATATAGGCGAGACTGCTATAACTAATTTAATTATTTGATTACCGGTATATTAACTAAAATAAAATATCCATATTTGCTGGTATTAGTTGGAAGTGTCGTTTTCTTTAATTAGTACGTCAAAAGGTGGTCGAATGGTAGTATCTCTTCCTTTAAGGATTCCCATTTCTCTTCCTTCAAATATTCTTTCTCTATTCTGCTTCACAAGATTTCTTATTGTTTTTAGCCACATAAAAATGAAATTAAACAAAATTTGCTACCAGGTGCAGGTAATTTCAAAGCAATTCTGAAAGCTCTCCTTTTTCAAAGAAAGCAAACATGCTAAAATGTTACACCAAGCTAATGGTATACATACAAATAAGACTTGGATCTTGGTATTTTGTATTGCTTGAGTTATTTTAAAAAGTTAACTAACATGACCTATAGAATTACCAAACAAAAATAGAGTATTTGAATTGACATGAGGATTTTAATATCCCACTTAAAGGTCTGACCTTTATGCAAATTTGATATAAACACCAAGATAAAGGAAAAAGCGACTGTGAATTATGAAAAAGTAATTCAATTTTATTCCAAGTACAAACAGTATTCCAAAATGACAAAGTATATAAGCCATATAAAAAAGTGGATAACGTGCATTCCTTTTTGAAAAACTCTGCTATGCTAAAAGCTAAACATGCAAAAATATACATACCCACTGAAATTGTTCAGATGTCAGGCTTCTTTGCCCAAGCCTTTACTAACGGGCCATTTTCATAATTTGTGAGTAGACAAGCAACAGTGTAGAGTTGGTTGATAATCCCAAAAACAGCAAGGAGAATTTCAGAATCAAATAACTTGTGCTCTTTGACCCGGCGAATGAGGCGCTCCACATGAACCCTGAGACGTGCTGTGGCCTGGGTCTCCCTAACTTCCCCTGCAGACATCTGAGACCTGCCAGAGAGGAATTCTGGCCTGTAAACTTTGCAGGGTACAATTTCATCAATAAGAAAGCCTCTGTTTACCATGACAGCCATCCCAGGTTTTAAGAGGGTAAGGAGACCAGATTCACGAGTGATCTGCTTGTCACTGATAGACCCTGTGTACAGTCCAGAGATGAATGTCACTGCCCCATGTGGTGCAATCCCAATGAGCCCCTTTAGGGTGCAGTGGGATTTGTAAAATGAAAAAAACTCACTCTGGAGGAGAGGGGAAGATGGACATTGACATCTCAGCTCAGTGCAGTAAAAGATGACTGTAGTATCAGGGTAATCCTTGAAGTCTGAAGGTAGATTTGTGTGTATTTGGTCCTCAGGTATTCAGATCCTAATTGAGCCGAGTACTATAAATAAATAGTTGGTCCAAGCTGTGATGATCCAACTGACCGTGGACAGATAGACACCATACCGGTCAGCAAGGTCCTGTTGCTTGGATCCAAGGGCAAGGTAATTTAAAAACAGGAACAATTCATCAATGGGCTGCAGGGAATGTGTTGAGGGAGTGGAGTTAATGGGAGTTCCTCTCTGCCCTTGGTGAATACTGATCATGGATGGCAGAGAGGGCTCAATGATGGTCCAGAAACGCATCAGGAGGTCATATGATGCAAACCTGAAGAAAAGAAAAAAAAAACAGATGCCAATAATAACTGCTCATATTTAACTACACAACATTAGCAAAACTGAAGACCTCTTTTCTAGAGCTGTGCTCGAAAATGAACTGATTTTATCTCAGGAAGTAAAACGACTATTTAAGTGATTCTGGTGTCATAACGGTAACACTGCGGAGAATTTCAAACCATTTCAAGCTTTGAAGGTTACGCATACAGAAGCACACAGGATGCCTTTTTTTTTTTACTTTAATAAAAATGTATAGATTCCTCATAAATTATGAATCATTAGATGAATACATGTCCCTAGTTACCAGGTTTATTTTTTTCCTCAAGTTGTGCCACCCCTGAAAAGCTCTGGCGCCCCCTAGGGGGCAGCCACACTTTAAAAAGCCCTGATCAACAGTGCTATTTATTTTCCATCTAAAGTAAATACAGCCACCTTATGTTATGGGCCTAACGCTGTTTATTAAATAAAAACCAATAAATACATCATCATTTAAAAGTAACAGGCTATAACAATAATGACATCTCGTTTGCAGATAATCAGCATTGGTTTCCACAAAAATAGCCGCCTTGGCATCACTTCCGGTGGCAGCTCCACAGACAATAGCAACTATAATGACAACTCATTTGTCGATAATCAGCATTAGTTTCCACAAAAACATCAGCAACCGCCATGGCAAGCTTTTACGGTTGGTCTGGCACCTTCTGGCATCCTCGTGGAATCCCCTGGCACGTTCCGGCATGCTGTGGCAGCTCCAGCATATGGAACTTCCAATGCTGTCTGCCACTGCCATGAATTTAGCTTGCTGTCTCAGAAAAAAGCCCCTTCTTTGGCTATATGTAAAAACAAAACAAAAACAAAAAAAATCACAGAACAAGCAGCCGTGACACTTAAGCGGATGAAAGGAGAAGAGCGTGGTTATTTGACAGGCTATGACATGATTTGGATCATGTCGCGATGTTACTTGAATGGAATGATGTGCTCGGGTTATGCAGGTTTTGTCTGGCCTATTTAATACAGTATGTAATATGAACATTAAGCAGTTTTTGGTTTTGTAAAAAACTTACTGAAGCCCCACACAGACCGACAGACAGACAGATATACATATATACATGTATATATATAGAGAGACGTCCCTCTCTCCAGACACCTCCTCCAGTTCCTCCAGGGGGAGCCCAAGGCGTTCCCAGGCCAGCCGAGAGACATAGTCCCGCCAGCGTGTCCTGGTCCGTCCCCTGGGCCTCCTCCCGGTGGGACGTGCCTGGAACACCTCCCAAGGAAGGCGTCCAGGAGGCATCCGGTATAGATGCCCGAGCCACCTCAACTGGCTCCTCTCGATGTGGAGGAGCAGCGGCTCTACTCCGAGCCCCTCCCGGATGGCCGAGCTCCTCACCCTATTTCTAAGGGAGTGCCCGGCCACCCTACGGAGGAAGCTCATTTCAGCCGCAGTCATGACCCAAAGTTCATGGCCATAGGTGAGGGTAGGAACGTAGACCGACCGGTAAATTGAGAGCTTTGCTTTTCGGCTCAGCTCTCTCTTCACCACAACAGACCGGCACAGCGTCCCCATTACTGTGGCAGCCGCACCGATCCGTCTGTCGATCTCCCGCTCCATTCTTCCCTCACTCGTGAACAAGACCCCGAGATACTTAAACTCCTCCACTTGAGGCAGGAACTCCCCTCCAACCTGAAGAGGACAAGCCTCCCTTTTCCGGTCGAGTACCATGGCCTCTGACTTGGAGGAGCTGATCCTCATCCCAGCCGCTTCACACTCGGCTGCGAACCGCCACAGCGCATGCTGTAGGTCTTGGCTAGAGGGGGCCAGCAGGACCACGTCATCCGCAAAAAGAAGAGACGAAATCCACTGGTCCCCAAATCAGAACCCCCCCGGCCCATGGCTGCGTCTAGAAATCCTGTCCATAAAAGTTATGAACAGGACCGGTGACAAAGGGCAGCCCTGCCGGACTCCAACATGCACTGGGAACAGGTCCGACTTAGTGCCGGCAATGCGGACCAAACTCCTGCTCCGCTTGTACAGAGATCGGATGGCCCCCTAATAAAGGGCCCCCGATTCTATACTCCTGGAGCACCACCCACAGGGCATCACGAGGGACACAGTCGAATGCCTTCTCCAGGTCCACAAAACACATGTGAACTGGTTGGGCAAACTCCCATGAACCCTTGAGTACCCTGTAGAGAGTATATATATATATATATATATATATATATATACATATACACACATATATATACATATAGGTAGCAGCATGACCGCTACCTCCACCTTTGTGCAAGGAGGAACAGGAGGAGCACTGCCAGAGCCCTGCAAAATGACCTCCAGCAGGCCACAAATGTGCATGTGTCTGCACAAACGGTTAGAAACCGACTCCATGAGGATGGTATGAGGGCCTGACGTCCACAAATGGGGGTTGTGCTCACAGCCCAACACCGTGCAGGACACTTGGCATTTGCCAGAGAACACCAGGATTGACCAATTCGCCACTGGTGTCCTGTGCTCTTCACAGATGAAAGCAGGTTCACACTGAGCACATGTGACAGACGTGAGAGTCTGGAGACACCATGGAGAGCGATCTGCTGCCTGCAACATCCTTCAGCATGACTGGTTTGGCAGTGGGTCAGTAATGGTGTGGAGTGGCATTTCTTTGGAGGGCAGCACGGCCCTCCATGTGCTCGCCAGAGGTAGCCTGACTGCCACTAGGTACCGAGATGAGATCCTCAGACCCCTTGTGAGACCATATGCTGGTGCGGTTGGCCCTGGGTTCCTCCTAATGAGGGACAATGCTAGACCTCATGTGGCTGGAGTGTGTCAGCAGTTCCTGTAAGATGAAGACATTGAAGCTATGGACTGGCCCGCCCGTTCCCCAGACCTGAATCCGATTGAGCACATCTGAGACATCATGTCTCGCTCCATCCACCAACGTCACGTTGCACCACAGACTGTCCAGGAGTTGGCGGATGCTTTAGTCCAGGTCAGGGAGGAGATCCCTCAGGAGACCAACCGCCGTCTCATCAGGAGCATGTCCAGGCGTTGTAGGGAGGTCATACAGACACATGGAGGTCACACACAATACTGAGCCTCATTTTGACTTGTTTTAAGGATATTACATCAAAGTTGGATCAGCCTGTAGTGTGTTTTTCCACTTTAATTTTGTGTGTGACTCCAAATCCAGGCCTCCATTGGTTAATAAATATGATTTCCATTGATGATTTTTGTGTGATTTTGTTGTCAGCACATTTAACTTTGTACAGAACAAAGTATTCAATGAGAATATTTCATTCATTCAGATCTAGGATGTGTTATTAGATTACTACAGTACAATATACAATATGTTAGCACAGCATAATTAGCCCACTAAAATACAAACTTACCTTGTATAGAACCGAATTTCGTCGTCTGAGCCTGCAAAGCGCTCCAAACCAAAACGGACCCGCAGCTGCAGCCCTTCCACTTGGTTCTGTAGCTGTTCACTTCTCTTGTGCAGAGCCGCATTTTCAGTCTGCAACTCGTTGGCCATTAGTCCAGTTATCGGTGGAACACAGTAATCGTGATCAGGAGGTACAAACACCATCTTCGATTCTGAAGAGTCCACATGCGGATGTGCAGCAACAGATTCCTCCCAAGGACTACGGTCCCACACGCCGGGTCTTTTCTCAGGCAACAAGTAGTTGTTCCACTCAAATAAAATGGCGCAATTTTACAACATGCATAAGGAGGAAAACTTAGGTATTTAAACACCGAACTTACACAACCTATAGTAATAAAAGTTAACAAAAAAAGACATAAAATTTACTTAATTATAAACAACAATTAGATGAAAAGAGTGAAAATTTTAATTTTGAAAGGGGAGTACATTTTCAGGTTATTGCATATTTGTAGGCAATTCCATTAACATTTTACATAGGTTTTCATATTTTCCAATATATTTCAGATATTTTAAATATAAGCGAAATTTAATTAGAAAGATGTTGAAAATTGGGGGGGGATTTTAGGACTTTTTTTATGAATAAAGAATTTTGCCAAACAGAATGTAAGATTACAACAGAGTTCAATTTTTTTGTTCTTCAATAATATTCCAAATGGAAGTATAATTGTTGATTTGAACCAACTTTCTAAGTTATTCCAAAATGTTTTGGTTTTATTGCAATTGTAAAAATAATGGTCTATTGTTTCTATATCATTTTCACAGAATGAGCATATATTATTCTCAATATTAAATCTGTTTCTTAGTAATTATTTAGAGGGGTAAATTGAATTTAAAATTTTAAAGTGCGTTTCTTTAGATTTTGGTTGTATTAGAAGTTTCAGATACAGAGTTCTTAACTTTTCCAAAGGTTTTTGTATCAAATTTGTAAAGAATATTATTTCCATTTATTTTCCCAGGAAATAAAGCTTCATTTAGATTGTTTCTAATTGTGTAGTTGTTGAGTTTTTTATTGGTGAGTGATATTCCATTAATAGAAAGAGTAGATAGTTTTGTGGCTATAGGTTGATGTTCTATTACATTTTGAGTCTGATGAATAAATTGTTTTGGTAATGCTGTAATTAATCTGATAAATTCAATTTTAGGGGGACTGAATTTATATTTACTACAGAATTGTTCGTAATTTAACATTGAGTCCTTAGCATCCATTAAGTATACAATACACCATATGTTTTTCTCCATCCAATCTTTGTAAAATGTTGACCTATACCAATGAAATATGAATTTATTATTTCATATAATAGTGAAGTGTGGAGAATGGTTATGTACATATAGCAATTTCTAGTATAATAACATTTGTTTATGGAACTTTGATAGTTTAATGGGCCGCTGGTTAGGTTAAAGTCAGTTATAAAAAGAAGTTGTAAGCCAGCAATTATGTTAAAGATGTAATTAGGGGTACAGTACCAAAATAATTCTGAATTTTTAACCCAAGATTGTAACCAATGAATTTTATGGGTGATATTAAGCCATTCAAAATCGATTACTTTCAGACCTCCATCTTTTATTTCTTTTATCATGTGACCTTTTTTAAGGTAGTGTGGTCTGTTTCTCCAGATGAAGTTCAGGTTCACTTGATTTATGGACTTAATTAGATTATTTGGGATAGCAGAACTACAAGTTGAATATATTAATCTTAATAAGCTTTCCATTTTGGATAAGTATATCCGCCCTAATATAGAAATATCTTGTTGATGCCACGAGTTAAGTTTGAATTTACATTCTTTAATTTTGTTTTCAATATTTACTGTAGCTTTTTTGTTTTCTGTTATAATACTACCTAAATATTTAATTTCAGATTTAATTGGAATCTTGGCAATTACTTTTAAGGGTGTGTCATGAATGGCTATGAGTTCACATTTTTTTAGGTTTAGTTTCAGTCCCGAGGCATCTGCAAATAATTGGATTTTGTCAATTACTGTTGGAATTTGTTTGTCATTTTTCAAGAAAAGGGTAGTGTCATCTGCTAATTGGGTAATGATTAATTCTGTTCCAAAAATATTCAGTTTTTCAGGGTCATTACAATTTTTTAGATTAAATAGAGTTCCTGCGACTAAAATAAAAAGATATGGTGAAATTGGACGTCCTTGTGGAATTCCAACATTAATTTTAAAACTAGCTGTGGTATCTTTAGGTAGCATTACACAATGGCTGATGTTCTGATACAGCATTCTAATTAAATTAATAAATTAGTCTCCAAACCCAAATTTCCAAGAACCAAAAATAAAAACTGGTGTTCAACAGAGCCGAAGGCTTCATAAAAGTCTTAAAAAAAGAATAAAGCTGTCATCACTCATTATTTCTCTATATTCAATTATGTCCACTACTAATCTAATATTGTTTTGTATTGATCTTCCCTTTAAAAAGCCAGATTGTGAATCTGCATTAATATTTGAAATTCCTGTTTGGAGGTGCATGGTAAATATATAAACTAGCAATTTATAATCCGAATTCCTAAGTGTAATGGGTCATCTATTCGCAACAATGCTTGGGTCTTTGTCTGGTTTGGGGATAGTAATAATTCCTTGTCTCATTGTAGGAGGAAGATTATAATTTCTAAAGATTTCTGTAAAAACCTGATATATCAATATTTTTATGTCTTCCCAAAAGTGTTTATAAAAGTTTCCTGTAAGACCATCTGGCCCAGGAGCTTTATTTACTGATAAGCCATTAACAGCCTTATCAAGTTCTTGTATTGTGATATTACTATCACAGGTTTGTTTGACATTCTATTTTTGGGATAAATGTTGACAGTTTTGTTCAGAGAGGTTTGAAGTGTATAAATTGCAATATAATTTAAAAATTTCAGCTGCTATTGGTGTTTCATCACTAGTTTTTACATTATTTATAAATAAAGATTTTATAGCATTGTGTTGTATTTTTTTTTTCCAGTTTACAGAAATAGGCAGATTTTTTTTCACCCTCCTCGATCCACCTGGTTCTTGATCGAATAAATGCTCCTTTGGCCCTCTGGATTTTTTGTTTGTCTTCAATCAAGGGGATAGATTTATTGCAGTATATATTAAGTTGTTGAATAATATCAAGTTATTTTTCTTGAAGTTCCTTTTTAATTTGTTTGCTAAATGAGATGGAAAACTTATATTTTAGAAATTCCTCATTTTGGCAGTATGTGTCATTTTTTAGAATACTGGATTAAATGTCCAATATTTACTTGATTTTGGTTTCCAATGATTAGGTTTTATCTGTAAGGAAATAAGACTATGGTCAGTCAGAGGTGCAACAGAAATATCAGAAGTGATTTCATTGGTCCATAACTCATTTGCTATAAGCCAGTAGTCAATTCTTGACTCTTATTTGAACTAAACCATGAGAACTTTATACCTTTGGGATTAAGATGACGCCACGCATCAACTAGGTTTTGTTCCCAACAAAAATTGTTGAAAATTGTGTTTGGGTAACTAGAATCATGTTTAGAAGGCCATCTATCATAAAATTCATCTTGAAAAAGGTTGAGATCACCCCCAATTATAATTTTGTTGGTTGAATATGTTAATTTGAAGTGATCTAGTTCTAGGGCTATTGCTTCTAGGAGTAATTTGTTTGGACTTAGATTATTATAACCATATATATTTAATGAAAGAAAAATTAAATTATTTAAACAAACAGTAAGGATTAACCAGTGACCATGTTGCTCTATCTTGTGAAATTATTTGACCCTGAAAGTTTTTTTAGCAGAATAGCAACCCCTGCTGACCTTGAGGTGCCATGACAGAAATAGGTTTCATCTCCCCATTGGTTGGACCAAACGTTGTCGTCCTCATGTTTTGAATGCGTTTCCTGTGAAAATATTATATTTGCACATTTCCCTTTACAAAATAGAAATATACTTTTTATGTTAGTTATATGTCTTAAGCCCCTTGCATTTATAGAAATTAGCGAAAGTTCACTCTTCAGTCGAAACATACAAAATTAATAACAGAAACAATTAAACTTGAATGGGTGTTACTTGAGAAGAAAATTAACTCCAGGTAGCAAAACAAACTGAAATAATAAAGTTCCCTGAACTTACATAGTTTGTAGATCTATTATACTTGCAATTATGGTGTAAATCGTCCATTGATAAATGCATATGGGCCTTTAAAGACTGCCTTTATCCCAGATTTCCGGGCTTGTTCCACCTTGGGTTACACAGCAAGGCGCGCTTCCCGGTCTTCTTTATGAGGTCCTCAGCAAAAGGGTTGTTGAGCTCTCTGCAGGTGGGGTGTTGTTTAGAAGAACTCCAGAGTTTATCCCTGAAGATTCGACCAGTAAACTGGATGATGATCTGTCGTGGGCAATTAGAGTTATTAGGACCAAGTCGGTATTACTATTATGCTTCCAGAATCATGTCCATGTTTTCTTTCCAGTGTGGCATAATCGTCTTGATGATATCTGCAACTATCTGTCTTGTGTCTTCTTCTTTTTCCTCTTTTAAGCCGATTATGCGCAGATTCCATCTTGTTTTATAGCGTTCTGACTCAGCAGTTTTCTTTCCGATATCTTTGTTTATGGCTTTAAGCTGTGTTATTTCTTTATTTCTTTTTCCATCTCTTGGTTTTTGCTTTTACACTCCTGAATTTCGGCACTGTTGAACTCCACCGCTTTAGCAATATTTGCAATAGACAGTGTGTTCTGTTTCATTTCTTCCCCAAAGTTCATCATCATTTTTTTCAAGATTTTCCACGCTGCTAAGATTTTAGCGTTAGAAGCATTTGATCCATCTTCCTCGTCTCCTTTTGTTTTCTTGTATGGTACTGGGGTTTTGTAAGGTGATGTTAAGGCATTTTGGATCCCTTTGGCATTAGTATCCATATTTTGAGAACCGCAGTAGTCGTGTGTTAGCAGAGCTTTGCTAGCTTTAGCTTTGTTGTTAGACATTTTTAAAGTTGTTTTCTTTTTATCTTTTGTTCTTTTTACCGTTTCAATGGGTCATCTATGAATAGTGATCCTCCTGTATTTGCGTCGAGTCAGGAAATCATATAATTGGTTTCAAAAGTCTATTTGGAGCACTGCCACCTGGAGCTCCTCACAGCATAATTGATCTCTCCGCCATCTTGCCGGATCTCCCACATAGCTAGATTTACAATCTTGGATATTGTTTTCAATGGTTAAGTTCAAGTGTTGGTTTTTTGTTATAACAGTTCCTAAATATTTCATTTCGGATTACTTGGAATACTGGGTATTTCTGTTAGGGACGTCTCATGAATTGCTAGAAATTTCACATTTCTTTAAATTTAGTGTTAGCCCTGAAGCTCCTGAAAATAATCAGATTTTATTAATTGCTATTAGAATCTGTTTGTCATTTTTCAAGAGAAGGGTGGTGTCATCTGCCAAATGACTAATGATCAATTCAGTTCCAAAGACGTCCTGCTTCTCAATGTCAGTGCAGTTTTTAAGGTAGATTGCTAACATTTCTATTGCAAATTTAAAAAGATACGGTGAAATTGGACATCCTTGAGGAATTCCAACATTAGTACTAAACCTAGCTGTGGTACCTTTAGGTAGTGTGACACAACTACTGATTTTCTGGAACAACCCTCTTGACAGATTAATACATTTTTTTCTAAAACCCAACCGTTCTAGAACTGAAAATAAAATGTAGTGTTCCACAGAGTCAAAGGCTTTATAGAAGTCCAGGAAAAGGATAAAGCCATCATCAGTGATAATCTCTCTACATTCAATTATATCCTTTACTAATCAAATATTGTTGTGGATTGATCTTTCTTTTATAAACAAGATTGTGATTCTGCAATAATATCTGATATTCCAGTTTGAAGATGCAGTAGTTTATAATCTGAATTCCTGAGAGTAATAGGTCTTCTATTGTCAATTATTCTTGGGGCCTTACTTGATTCAGGGATAGTTATAATGATTCCTTGTCTCTTTGTTCCTGGTAAGTCCGTCTGGGCCAGGTGCTTTATTCAGTGAAAAGCGCTTTATAGCATTATCAATTTCTTAAATATTGCTGCTATTGTCACAGGTCTGTTTGTAATCATCACCTATTTTAGGGATAAATGTTTCAATACAGTTTAGGAAAGTGCAGCAGTATTGTTCAGAGAATTTAGAAGTATATAGGTTGTTATAAAAATTGATCTGTCGCTATTCAATTCAATTCAAAAATTCTAATTCAATTCAGAAATACTTTATTAAGAAATTTTGTTGTTGTACGACAGTCTAAAAAAGAGGATGCTCAGGGTTCTCCATAATGATCCTAATTTTATAAATCATCCTTTTTTGCACAATGATCTCCAGAGATTCCAGAGGAGTCCCCAGAACAGAGCCAGCCTTCTTTATCAGCTTGTTGAGCTTTTTTAAGTCCCTGGCTCTGATGCTGCTTCCCCAGCAGATGATGGCAGAAGAGATCACATTCTCCACAACAGACTTATAGAAGATATGCAGAATCTTGCTGGAAACACTGAAGGACCTAAGCTTCCTCAAGAAGTACAGTTTGCTCTGTACCTTCTTGTAGACAGCTTTACAGTTACATCTCCACTCTAGTCTGTTGTCCAGGTGAACACTGAGGTATTTATACTCCTCCACCACCTCCACCTTTTCTCCCATGATGGAAATAGTGTTTGACCTATTCTTGTTTTTCTTCAAATCTACAATCATCTCCTTTGTTTTAGTCACGTTCAAGATGAGATGATTGTTTCCACACCATACCACAAAGCGCTCCACCACCTTCCTGTACTCAGCTTCTTGTCCATCTCTGATCCACCCCACGACTGCAGAATCATCCGAGTATTTCTGCAGATGACAGAAGTCTGTCTTGTACTGGAAGTCTGAGGTGTACAGAGTGAAGAGGAATGGTGAGAGTACAGTCCCCTGTGGTGCTTCTATGCTGCTAACTACCTGGTTAGACACAAAACCCTTCAAACTGTGGTCTGTTTTTCAGGTAGTCTTTGATCCAGGAGATTGTTGAGGCCTCCATCTGAGTCTTCTGGAGTTTCTGGCTAAGCAAATAGGGTTGTGTTAAATGGACCAGAGACATCAAAGAACATGATCCTCACAGTGCTGCTGGCTTTGTCCAAATGACAGTGGGTTTGTTGAAGCAGGTGTATGATGGCATCTTCAACTCCAACTCCACAGCGATAAGCAAACTGAAGAAGGTCTTGATAGTTTATTGTTTGCTTACTCAGGTGGGCCAACAGGAGTCTCTCTAGGACCTCCATGATGTGGGATGTCAGGGCAACAGGTCTATAGTCATTGAGAACTGATGGGTGAGTTTTCTTTGGTACCGGAACAAGACAGAAGGTCTTCCGCAACATTGGAACCTTGTGCCGGGCCAGACTAAGGTTGAAGAGGTGCTGCAGAATCCCAAAGAGCTGCTCTGCACAGGCCTTAAGGACTCAAGGACATGATCTGGACCTTCAGCCTTGTTCCGGTTCAGTCTCTCCAGTTGCATCTTCACCTGACTTCTTGAGACACACAGGTGGAAGGTGGAGGCAAAGGGAGCATCAGTATCTTCTGATATGGTTAAAGCCAAACATGTAGAAGCAGAAAGGTCCATGGCAAAGGTGGAAGATATAACATTTGAGGTGTGACAGAAAAGTTGTGGGTCCAAGTTGGATGGGATGTCGGTTTGGCTGTGAGCAGGAGAGGAGGATGCTGAGCTTGTTTCTGAACTAACCCAACTGAAGAATGTGTTCAGTTCATTGGCTCTGTCCAGACATCCATCGGTCCAATCTTCTTTCTGCTTGAAGCCTGTGATCTTCTTCATCCCTGACCACACATCTCTGATATTGTTTTGCTGGAGCTTGCTCTCCAGGTTTTTCTTGTACACCTCCTTGATGTCTCTTATTTTGACTTTAAGTTGCTCCTGTATAATCCTCAATAATTCTCTGTCTCCTTCTCTGAAGGCTCTTTTTTCTTGTTAAGCAGGTCCTTCAGGCCATTGGTGATCCAGGGTTTGTTACTGGGGAAGCATCTCACTGTTCTGGTGGGGATGGTGTTATCCACACAGATGTTTATATAATCGGTCACACACTCATGCCATTTATGTCCTCTCCATGTGGCTGGCACAGTGCATCCCAGTCTGTAGCCTCAAAGCAACCTTGCAGGGCTTCTTCAGCTTCCTGTGACCATCTTCTAACAGTTCTTTTTATAACAGGTTGCCTCTGAACAAGGGGCTTATATTTCGACCAAAGGAAAACAAAATTGTGATCTGATTTGCCAAGAAGAGGTCTTGCTTTAGAGATGTATGAGTCCTTGACATTTGCATGAAACAAATCCAATATTTTGTTTTCTCTGGTAGAGCCGCTGACAAACTGCTGAAACGTTGGAAGTGTAGCAGAGAGTAAAGCGTGGTTAAAATCACCAGAAATTGCCACAAAAGCATTGGGGTTTTGTGTCTGTAGCTTAGCAACAACTGAGCTGATGGCATCACATGCAGTGTCGGCAACAGCGGAAGGTGGAACGTATACTGTTGCCAAAATAACACTGGTGAACTCTCTGGGTAAATAATATGGACGAAAACTTACTGCTAACAGTTCAAGATCTCCACTGCAGAGACAACACTTCACAGTAACATGTCCTGGATTACACCATCTGTTGTTCACAAGTACTGCCAGTCCACCTCCTTTGCGTTTGCCGCTCCTCTTTAAATCTCTGTCTGCTCATATGGTCAGAAAGCCTGGCAGAGAGGCGCTGGAGTCAGGGATATGATCCTGCAGCCATGTCTAGGTGAAATACATAATAGTGTATTCCTTATACTCTGTCTGGGTCCTTTGTAGGCCTTGGAGTTCATCCAACGATCTCACATTGCCCATCATGATTGATGGAAGAGATGGTTTGAACTTCCTCCTTCTCTTTGCTCCTACTCTGCATCCATGATGCCTCCTTTTCAACTCATCAGGGATTTGGGGTTGTAGTTGACGTATTATTTGAACTTTTGAGATTTTAATCATCTGCTCCTGGCTGTAAAAAAAAACAACCCCGTTGCCATGGTGACGCATCATGACAAATGTCCAAAAGTAAAGAAGTATTGGCAACAATTCTTCCAGCTGCACAGCATCCGACACCGGAGAGGATAATCATCCAAAAAATATAAATTTTATCCACCACAAGAGCAATTTGTGTTGTTAAAAAGAAATAATCAGAATAAAAAGTAACAGAGCTACTCCAACCTGCTGCCACATTGAGCGGCGCAATTCTAGAATTACTTTTTCATAGGTGGTTTCTACATTATTTATTAATAAAGATTGTATGGCATTTCAGAATCAGAATCAGAATCAGAAAAGCTTTATTGCCAAGTACGTTTTTGGACATACAAGGAATTTGTTTTGGCGTAGTCGGTGCAATACAGTACAAATTAAACAGTATAAACATATCTACAATAGAATATAAATATATGTGCACAGTTTTAAGTGAGTGAGAGTAAATATAGAGCAGTATAAGATGCAAGAGCAATACAACAGTGCAGGTGATCATTGTGCAAGTATGGCAGTGCAAGTAAAAGTAATTTTCCTGTGGTCTTATTTTTTCCAAATTACAGAAGAAGGCAGTGTTTTTTTCTCCCTCCTAAATCCATTTGGCTCTTGACCTAATAAATGCTCATTTGGCTCTTTGGACATACATTTCATCTAGCTTATTTTGAAGGGTTAACGTTTTCTGCTTGTCTTCTTCTGAGGGATTAGGGTTATTGCAGTCTATGTTGAGTTGTATGATATCTAATTCTTTTTCTTATGTTCTTGATAAATTTGTTTGATAAATGAAATAGATAATTGTCTGATTTTGTATTTTAAGAATTCCCATTGTTGGATCTGCTCGTGGCATATAGCTGAGCTGTGGTCGTTTAATGGCGTTTGGGTGAACACCAGACCACAGCCTGTAACCTCCGCATACTCCAAAAAACTTGCGGAACCAGAACAAATCACGTGACTTGTTGTACCGGTTAGACTTCCTGTTATTTCAATTCCGGTCTATTTATTTAGTTGTTCTGGAAGCTGTGTCATTTAATTGTTTTGAGATTAGTATGACATATTTATGAAGCGCGTTTTCTTAAACTAACGTTTCTTCTGAAGCCAAAGAGGCTAAACTAAGGCAGCCTGCTACTGTTAGCCGCCGGGGTTAGCTGCGGTATCTACCTGCTGACAGCTGCGGAGCGGATGTCTCTGTAGCTTTTACCTTTGCCCTCAGTGCTAACCCGTTTTGTTACCAGTTCCTGTGTATATTTATTTTGGTAGCTAACGTCATGGCTGCGTTTCTGTCAGCACAATACGCTGTCTGTCTGAGGAAACCCGGTCTGATACATTTTAGAAGATTCGCAGTGATTTCTGCGCGGTACTCCAGCAGCAGGGCATCTTCCTCTGCGGACTATCTGCACCAAAGCGTCATTCCATCCATGCATTACCAAAAGAGTTTGCCCAGGTAGGAAAATCAATCACAAGAAACCATTCCCGAAGAATAAATCGGTCATTTCATTGGTCTAATGTTGGCAGAGCTACACTGAAGCCTTTAGTGGGTTTTAACAAAGGTTTCCTAATGACAGAAGGTTAAGGACTAATGTAGGTAAAAGGGTACGCTTGATTTCAACTCTGTGACCACAAGGCGGCGGTGACAGACTGAGACAGACAGAACACATTGATAAACTCTTGAATGTTTCACGTTTGAACTAACTTGAGACTCTGATCAGATGTGATCCTGGCCACTTCATTAAGATAAAGTTGTCACTAACTGGACTGGCTGTAAGCCACAAAGTAAAACAATCGCATGGTGGAACAAGATGTATTTTTATTTAAGATTCAAAAATGTCTTTCCTTTAAATAATTTCCTTTCATTCACAGCTGGAGGCAGGATTACAGTAGAAAAAATCCAGGGGTCTCATTTACTGGTGATGCTGGTCATTAGCCAAGCTGGTAAATCCAGGCTTTAATGAGTTGTAGTTTCAAAACTGCAAAAACCTTTACACAATTTAAAGTAATTTTAAGAAGATGCCAGAGAAAGTCCTGTTGTAACCAGAGTTTTTTCCGATCTTGTGAAGCATGGAGAAATGCTGCACTGCACACTGCTGGTCAGCTTGCTGAAATAGAGCTTCTACTTTATGCATCTTTCTGGCTTATAAGAATACCAATCCGACTATTTGGAAATATCTTTTGGTCGCAAAATGGTGTGGAAACCAAAGGAGCAGCACTCATTACTCCTATAAAAGTATTATTCTAGCAGTTGAGGGAATAAACGTTTTTTTTTTTTGTTCAATTAGATCATGCTATGGATTGTTTTTTAAATACATTAAAGCTGTGGTATTTTTATTCAAGGTTGTCAAATCTTGACAATCTTGTATCTGCCAATGCAGAGTTGATATGATTTTTATATCTATGAAAGATATGAGTCCTTTAGCGGCATAGGAGCTCTACTGATCTCCACCTGAAACGTTGTGTGAGACCTCTTGGATCTTCAATCATTCTGTGGAAACAGTGTATCATGGTGTCACAAATCAGTAATGCAGATCAGGAGGAAATGAACGTCATCCTTCCTGCGCACAGCCATCTGCATCTACAACAGCTCTTTGAAGAAACCTACATAATGAGCTACAACAACATTTAATTTCCCTTTGGGATTAATAAAGTATTTTTGAATTGAATGTGCTTTGGTCCAAAGATGAAAACAGGCTCTATTCTCAGCAGCAGGTCCTAAAGTCCGGATCTGGGATGGTATGGGGTTGGCAAAGCTCATTTCCAGTTGTGTGATAAAAGCATTCATTCAGAAAGGTGCAGCAGCATATTTAGAACATCATGGTTCCTTCAAGACCACATCTATTCCAGTGGTGTCTATGCAGAAAGCAGACCACATTTCAAAGAAGCAAAAGCTTTGGCACCCCGGAAATGTTTGAAATGGGTCGCAGCTTGAAATGCAGGAAAGTCAAACCAATCCTAGCCTTTTGCCAGTTCAAGGTATTGTGAATCCAACCAACAGGTATGGCATTATGTCTTTCTTTCTGTCTGCCAGCCAAATCAGCCCTGACCTGTTGAGTATTGGACTGTACTAGACTCCTGAAGGTTTGCTGTAGTATCTGGCACCAAGATGTTAGCAGGAGCTAAGAGCTGCAGCTTGACGATGTTCTGACCCAGTGTTCTAGCTGTCCCAACCTGGTCCAGATCCCTATGCTTGCCCATTTTTCCTGCTTCCAACAAATCAGTGAACAAAATGCTAACTTGCTGTCTGATATAGCTATGAAGAAGAGACTGTTTTCTTCACTTTACCTGTCACTAGTCATAATGTTATGCCTGACTGTTATAGGTTTATGGATATGTGGAGTGTTGACTTTTGTTCTGTTGCTCTTTAGACTCCCCATACCTAAATTGGAGGACACTATCAGGAGGTATTTAGCTGCCCAGAAACCTCTGCTGGATGGTGACCAGTTTGCGTAAGTTCCCAACAGGATTATAATCTCTTTTCATTATTTGATGCTTTAAATTTACATGTAGCTATCTTTACCTTTTGTCCTCAGAACAACAGAGAAAATTGCTCAGGATTTCCTGAACAGTGTGGGGAAAGAGCTGCATGAGGAACTGGTGGTTCAGGACAAGAACAATAAGCACACAAGCTACATCTCAGGTGAGTGTGTCACCCTTTAATGACTTCACAGAACATCTCAGATAAATACTGGCAGTAATGAATCTGTTTAAACATCAGGTCCCTGGTTCGACATGTATCTGTCTGCGCGCGACTCTGTGGTGCTGAACTCCAACCCCTTCATGTCCTTCAATCCCGATCCAAAGGAGGAGTACAACGAGCAGCTGGTGCGGTCAGCTAACATGGTGTGCTCAGCCGTGCGCTTTATGAAGACGTTGCGAGCGGGTTTACTGGAGCCGGAGGTTTTCCATCTGAACCCGGCAAAGAGCGACACAGACAGTTTCAAAAACTTCATCCGCTGGGTTCCGCCTTCCCTGTCCTGGTACGGAGCCTACATGGTGAACGCGTACCCGCTTGACATGTCTCAGTACTTCCGCCTCTTCAACTCAACCCGCATCCCAAAACGCGGTGGGGATGAGCTCTTCGGTGATGAGAAAGGCAGACATCTGCTAGTCATGAGGAAAGGCAACATGTATGTATTCGATGTTGTCGACAGGGATGGGAATATGGTGAAACCGGCCGAGATCCACTCCCACTTAAAGTACATTTTGTCCGACTCCACACAGGCAGCCTCCTTCCCTCTGGGTATCCTGACCAGTGAGAACAGGGATGTTTGGGCAGGGCTGAGGGAGAAGCTGGTAGCTACTGGAAATGCAGAGGCTTTGGGGTTGGTTGACAGTGCCCTCTTCTGTCTCTGCTTGGATGAAGAGAGCATGCGGGACCACATTCACATCTCCCACAACATGCTGCATGGCGACGGCTGCAACCGCTGGTATGACAAGTCCTTCAGCATCATCATAGCCAAGGACGGTCAGGCGGCTATTAACTTCGAGCACGCTTGGGGCGATGGAGTAGCTGTGCTCCGGTTTCAGAACGAGGTGTTCAAAGACACCACAGAGAAACCGCTGGTGCACCCAGGTTCTGCCCCGGCTGCTGTGGACTCAGCCTCTGCTGTCCGCAGGCTGCAATTCCACCTGGACAGAGAACTGGAGAATGGCGTACAGAAAGCCAAAGAGAACTTTGACTTGTCCATATCAAAGCTTACCATCGACGCCATGGAGTTCAAGAAAGGTGGGAAGGAGCAGCTGAAGAAGAGCAAGCTGAGTCCAGACGCTGTAGCCCAGCTGTCTTTTCAGATGGCGTTCCTGAGGCAGTACGGCCAGACTGTTGCCACATATGAATCCTGCAGCACTGCAGCATTTAGGCACGGCCGCACAGAGACCATCCGACCAGCCACCGTACACACCAAACGCTGCTCACACGCCTTCGTTCATGAGCCCAGCAAGCACAGTATGGAGGAGCTGCGGGCCATGCTCAACGAATGCTCCAAATATCACAGCCAGCTCACAAAGGAGGCAGCTATGGGTGTGTAAAAACTTTTCTGTTCTTTAAAAAAACCACACTTTATAAAGCTCTTCAAAAACGACAACAGTTCTGGTAAAGAGTGGCACAGAAAAACATTGATTTGTAATGATATAAAATGTTCATTTAAAAAAAATCCCACTGGTTAAAGATACTCAATATGTCAAAATCTCAAACATTCCAGTATCAATGTCTGCAATTCTGCAAATGCAAAGGACTGCAGTTTTTGGTAAGCAGTTCTATTTCAAGTCCGACATTTTTGTTTTGCATGTTAATAAGATATTCGGCCAGTCAGGTAGTTTCAGTGATCTAGATCTGAGTGACCAAGACACTAAAGCTCACATAGAAGAGTGGGGAAGGGTTAATAATGAGAAAGGAAAATGTGAGTTAATTGTAACTGAGTCATCAGTGTTTAATGGTTTCCTAATATGGTCCCTGGTCAATATAATTTGGCTTTTTGGACAAGAATTTACAAATAAAAATGTAATATCAAGGTCAAATCAGATTTTTACAAAATTATCTCCATTAATATAAATATAAAAGCTTCAGAAAATGATTGCATAAATAAGTATTTAGTAGGCGTACCTTTGGCAGCAGTTACAGCACTGAGTCTGCTGCGGTTTTTCTCTACTCTTCCCTCCAGCTCTGTCAGGTTGCTCTGGGATCAGGTGTGAACAGATCGTTTCAGCTCCAGCCTCAAATTCTCAATCGGATTGAGATCTTCACTCTGATTCAGCCATTCCAGAACATTCACCTTGTTATCCTTGATCCATAACTGTGTAGCTCCTGCTGGATGCTTGGGGCTGTTGTCTTCCTGGAAAATAAATCTCAAGTCGTAGTTCTCTGACTGGCTGAATCAGATGATCCTCCAGAGTTTGGTGATATTTCGCTGTTGATGAGAATATACAAAAAGACAAATAAAAATGAAGAAACTAAAGGCTTTAAAAAAAAAAACATCCAACCTGTGACACCTTTTAATGTTTCAGATCTACAAACACCTGACTCTGATGTTTGATTCCTTGAAGTATTACATGTTTAATTTATTGCTGAACAGGTAATAGTAAAAATCCCCAAATTATTTTAGTATATTTAATTTTTTTTTAAAAACTGTGTCCCATGAGTACTTTAGACTGGGCAAATCTGGCCCACATGGCCCAAAGTTTGGACACCACTGATATAAATAAACAATGGTCATATAAAGTTATCCATAATTATTTATAATAACAAAAAATATATCAAAAATAATTTAATAAAGAAATTAATTACAATTAGAAGCTGTATGTTAAAAGCAGTTTAGTATTTTATTTTTCTAATCATATGGTTAACCATGAAGTCATGAAAACTCTTATCTCAGGTTAAATTGTAATCCAAGTCGATATCAGACCAATCATCTTGATTGGAGCGGTGTTAACCCCGCCCTCTAACCTTGATGATTAAGGTTGACAAATAAAATGAATCCATGATGTGTTGCAGCATGGGACAGTGTTTTAAATAATTGGAATGGTAAGATAATGATTTTTATATATACTTTTTTATGAATGTATTTTATTACATATTTAACTGCATTGTGGCACTTTAGAGCCTCCATAGGCCCCAGCCCCGGTCTTCATTCATATGTTAACTATTTCCCTGTTGTCACAACCCTGACTTGAATGAATGGATCATTGACGGGTTTCTGCCGAACTTTAATGGCATGCTGAAGAGGTAAAGTTATCATTTGAATCTGATGGGATGGAGCAGAGGTCTAAATCTAATGATGTAGGAACATGGGCCCAGAGAACCAGGGCTGGGGGCCACTATCCTGAAGTTCTGCTGCCAATATGCTGCATTTAAATTAGGTGTGGTGGTTGATATGGTTAAAGTACAATATCACAGTGAAATCGTGATCACGATTTTTCTATGTGAAAACTTGGCTCCTAAAGAAGAACTTAACAATTAAGGCCAAATAGCTTTTCAAATGGCTGAAATCCCTCAACAGCAGCGATCATTCAGCTCTGCAGAAGCCTGGTAAGGGGCCATTCATCTGATTCAGGTATGTTGGAGAAGGGAAACATTTAGAAGTTTCAGGATAGTAACTCTCGGGGACCGGAGTTGGTCGCCCCTTGATCCCTGAGTAATATTGTCATATCACCCATCCATAATTTAAAGGACAATATCCTAATGAGTAACTTAGATGAAGGTCAATTGAAAGGGCTCTGAAGACACAAACAATAAAGCTTATTTATCTTCATGTCCAGGTCAATGTAAGTCACATGTATAACCTTTGTGTTTACAGAGACTCCGCTAATGTTTTGCAGGGCTTATGTTAGCTCAGATTTACAGTCCATCTAGCAGGGGGCTTGAATCATTAGTGTGTATTTAGGAGTCCCTGCTAAAGACCTAAATCTCTAAATGTGCAACGAGGTCTTTCACGTGGCTACATTTCAACTGTAAATACTGAAGAGCAATGTGACTTGTTTTTTTTTTTTTCTGTGTGAGCAGGTCAAGGGTTTGACCGCCACCTGTTCGCCCTGCGTTACCTTGCCATGTCTAAGGGCCAAGCTTTGCACAGCCTGTATACAGACCCAGCCTACGCTGCTATAAACCACAACGTCCTCTCCACCAGCACACTCACCAGCCCCGCCGTCAGCCTCGGGGGCTTCGCTCCGGTGGTGCCTGATGGGTTCGGCGTTGGTTACGGTGTCCACGACAACTGGATCGGCTGCAACGTGTCCAGCTATCCTGCTCGCGACGTCCATGAGTTTCTGCAGTGTGTCCACAAGTCTTTGGAGGACATCTTCAGTGTTCTGGAAGGGAAACCTCTCAGCTAAGATTCAAGTGTGACCGATGACCACAAATCACTAAAAAAAAAAAATTAGCTAATTAGATCTGTAAAACATTCTAGTAAATATTAACTTGCATTAGCAGGGTTTTTAAGAAGCAAATGAATCAAAAGTAAAAAAGTTTACTTGTATGTTCAGTACATGTTGGGACTGTTATTAACTTTGGTCTGGAAGGATCTACACAGCAACAGGCAGCTGCAGACACCTTCTCTGGAAGACGCCATCCTGGAGATGGATGCTGTGCCTTACTAAGATAATGTGAACAGAAATTTACTGTAATTTATGTTATTTCACTTTCTTTACTTGTTTCTGATTGGAGCCTTGCTGTGGTTGATTGTCTTTTGGAATTATCCAGGATTCCAGCTCATGTTTAATAAAAAAAGAAAATCAGCAATGTTCATGACTAAAATTTCTAGATTTGTTTTTCTATAGTTTTTATTAACATTTGCATTCTGGATATTTGAAGACATTACACTTTCTAACTGCTCGAATAGTAAACTGATTCTATTATCTGTTAGTTCTATTAATCTTAAAGTTGGAACTGGCTTCAGAGAGATATTGGCCCATTTCAGGTGTTTTCTGGACTAAAATATCAGTTTTGTTTCAAAATCTGTCCCCCTTTAACTTGCAAAATAAACCATGGAGTCGGCCCTTTTTGCACTAAATGGACATTATTTAAAAAGGTACATTTTGTAAAACACTGGTTTGTTTGAGGAATAAAACAAATTCAAACAATACAAGCTTTAGTTCTTCAACCTGAACTTAAAATAGACTAAAAATACAAAGTTAAATATAAATCTCCATTTATCAGTTTTATTATCTATAAAAGATTGGAAGGAAAAGCCCAGAAAACCAAACATTTTTTTCCCATGTTGTACATTTCAACTCTGTGTCGCAACCCAGATCTGCTCCAAATTCATTTAAGCAAGTCAATTTACCAGAAGCAGCATTTCTGCTTATTAAATGCTCAGTGAAGTTAGGATCTGACAAATCAGGAGGACACTACTTCTATTTTCATTGTTTATTCAAAATAAAAGTTTCCACCAAAAACAAATGTACAAAAGCGGTAGTTCAACAAAATCAGCTAACGTAACCAAAATGTTCCTTCTACACATTCTAGATGGGCTTGATCTTGAAGTGAAGCCCAATCAGACTGAAGACGAGACATTTAAGATCCTGGACCAGGTAGTAAAACACACGAAGTCCTTCAGGATCCCTGAAATGAAGCAAAACATTTCAAGTTCAGCCCCTCTGACAGTAACACATACACACAGTAACACACTGCTCTGCCAGCTTAAGCTGGACTCACTTTGACTGGTTGACGTCAATCAAGGAGCCAATTTTGGAAGTTGTGAATGAAATGTGCTCGTCTCCAATGACAATCTCCAACTCCTGAGAACAACCAACAGGTTAAAAACACTTCCAGAGATGATCAATGCAATTACTCTTACATTGATGCTTACAAATGTCCGATTAGTAACATAAAAAAATGATAAAGTAGAATAACCTTTAATTATTTAATTTTTAACCCTCATAATGTGTGAAAGCTGTAAACACACGCAAGTAATGCAAAAAACATGAAGGTCAGTCAGTTATTTTATGGGAACTACACAAAATCAAATGACAACCTGAAAATGCAAAGCTGTAGCTGTTTAGATTGGATACAACATTTTCTGTAACATTTAATCTGAAAGTATAAGACACAAAACATAGCTCTAGTCCACATTTCATGTCATCACATGATCAGTGTTAATGTAGAGTAGAGAACAGAGGGCTATCTTCACAATGCATGCAATTGTCACCCAAATCTGACTTTTCCCGGCAGTCAGAACCCATTTCTGGTCCTTTCACATCCAAAGAAAATCTGAATTGTGCCACTTTGGCTACGTTCACAATGCAGGTTCACAAACCACGGCTCCCATTGCTCAACAAACTAGTAATAACACCCCCACTTTGGAGTCGTAAACTGTTTAGACTAAAATCTGATTGCGGTCACATTTAGTTTGAACAACCACCCAATAAAATCTGAATTGAGCATCAAGACCTGCAGTATGAATGTAGCCTTAGACTAAAGACAGCTTGGTTCGAGCAACACCTAATAGGAGAAATAAGTTGAAGTCCAAACGGTTGAAATGTTTAGAGTCATTTCAGAAACCTTAAAACCACAATTGAGAACCATTAATATTATTGACTACTTTGAAGAACTTTTGGCTAAACAGGTGGCTAACGTTTGCCAGAGTGATTATTGAACTCATGACATTAATGATATATGCATTCCCACAACAGAGGTCATTTCTCCTGTTATCATCACTGAGTAGATTTATTCTGCAGTTTTTCTTAAGGCCTTAACTCAATGTATCTGGGAATAACCAAACGTAACTGCCAAGTGGACATTTTAAGGAAACATTGCTTCTAACTACACAAGGAAAATAAAACAACAGTGGGCAGTTCCAAACGTGAAAGGTTAAGGATTTAAACTAAACAGTTCAGATTTTATTCAAACAAGTTCCTTCAGCTGACAGATTTCGCCCAAATAAGATTTCTGCTGCTTTTTAAAAAAAAAAAAAAGGATAAAAAATAAATAAAAGTTGTTTTTCTCCAGTGTAAATCAAAGTGGGATAGAACATGTGTAATATAGTGTCATGACAAACCTGTCTTCCAACCCTGTCAGGAGGCGGCCACAGTGCATCATCTTCCTTGGTGATTTCACTGTCATCAATGATGCGTTTCAGTTCCTCCATCACACTTTTGTGAACATATGCCTGGTTGGTACAAAAGGGAAAAAACATTTGTCTGTTGGAACTATGGAAACCATTAGAAAATAAATCCGATCACATACCTGCGTCTACCTGATCATATCACTTAGTCATGCAGGATAACAAAAACCACTTCATCAAAATAATATAAATATATAACACTAATAAGTATTTTGTTATATTGGTATGTCTTCCGAAGAGAATAACAACACTACGGAAATTCAAACAACATGGTCTTTTATTCATTCTGAGGGAGCAGGTTTTAGGACAAAATTAATGAGCTTAAATAGACGATAAATTACCTCTTTCCTGATCATGACGTCATTCTTGTAGTTGCTGTTGTTTGCGTACCTCAGCTTACCTTTAAGAAAACATTGGGATCAAAATAACATACAATGAATGAATTTCACATGAGGAAAAGCCATGAACCTAAGCGCTACATAGCTCATATGCTTCCAAATGAAAGTAATTATAACTGAATGTATTTTTAAATATCCACAAAGTCGGTACAACATTCTAAATTGCTGATTAGTACGATTTGCAGACACATTTGAAACTACAGAGATAATGTTGCACTCTCGATTTGCTGTGGCTCCGCTGCGGCCTGCTCATACCCAGCTGCTAACAATGTTAGCTTCACCAAAGGAAACTATAGCATCAGTTTTACCGCCAAACAACACTCACCGTCAGGTCTGAATTCAAATTCCAGAAACTCGTGTCCAAACTTTCCCTTGTGTCCGACATAATACCTCAAATAGAAGTCACTTGTGGACATATTTAAAGGCTAAATTATGCTATTTGTGATGAAGAATTACGAGCAAAACTAGCAAGAACAGCGCAGAGCCAACGTTTCGATGTACGCATGCGTGCTGAGCTACAACGACAAGGTGAATTTGTATCCGGAGTTTTGTCTTGAAGGTGTTTCCCACTGAATTTGAACAACGTCGCACTTGAATGAACTCAACATTTTTCGCTCAGTTTTGATTATAAAATAACCGTACCTTATACCTTTAGATAGATAGATAGATAGATAGATAGATAGATATTTTTATAATCATCATAAATATCATTATTATTATTAGGAGAAGAAGAAGAGGAAGATGATGATCTTCTAAAAATGTATAAATACAATTTTCTTTATCGAAATAAATAATTGTCCAGAGCAAACATTTAACAGATAATGAAAATGAGAAAAGAAAAAAAGTCGTCCACAGATCAAGTATTTGCCTGTAAGACAAGTTAGAGGGTTTTCTTACACAAACATCTCGGGTTTGTCGCATCTTAGCAACGTCAGCCCCACCGTGGTCTCTCCCGGAGCCCTTCTGTATTCGCCGCACGTGTAAAATATAAACTCTCAGTCATGGCGGCTTCGGTCAGTCAGGAGCTCGAGGACCTGTTGAATCCGTTGCCCAAGTTCGCGGATCCAGAGGACGACGCTGACGAGGCAACCAAAGCCCGGGTGATCGAGAGGTTCAGCGAGGACGACGACAGCGATCTTGGGGTCGGGGTCAGTTCTCTCCGAAAACGTAGCTCGTTTTTGCTCAAGGACACAGAGAGAAGGTATGCGGGGAAGCCAGTGTCCCGTAAACAGCTACTCAAGGATGTTGGAGGATCAGACGAGGAAGAGGATGATAATGATGAAATAGAAGAACATGATGAAGAGGGTTCTGTAGAGAATGAGGAGGCTGAAGATGTTGAAGGCATAAAGGGTGAAGATGATTATGAGGACGATGATGAAGAGGGGGAGGATGAGGAGAGAGAGTACTTGAGCAGAGACCAGAAACTAGATGCTAAAGTGACATCACAAGCGAAGGTCTCTGACATCCCCTTGCATAAGGAAGTGGACTTTTATAAAATGACAGAGGGCATGGACGACCTGGGGATGAGTGAAGATGACGATGACAGCGGTGGGGAGTCTGGAGTCAGTGATGAGGATGAAGGCTCTGAGGACGATGAGATAGAAGACCAGCAGGATGAAGATGCTGTTCGCACGTTTTCTAAAGACCAACTAGATGAGGAGGTAGAGAAAGGCAGAGCTGTGAAAAATCAGCTGGCTCTCTGGGACCAGATGCTTGAGGGCCGGATCAAAATCCAGAAAGCCCTGGTGACGGCTAACCAGCTGCCCCAGCCGCCGACATTCCCAGAGTTCAAGAGGAGAGGTGGGGCTGAGTACGCTGGGGCTCTGAAGAACACCCACAAGGCCCTAAAAGCTCTCCAGAGGTCCCTGCTGGAGCTGCATGACCAGCTGCTGTACCAGAGCCCAGACACGCAGCCCATCACTGTAGGGAAGCCTCAAGCTGGGAGCGAGGAGGAGATGAATAGTGATGGGGATGATGAGGGGAGGTCAGCACAGGAAGCTGGAGCACCAAAAAGAAAGCTGGACATGGCAAAGTACCCTGACTTCATGGCCAAACGTTTTGCAGCTTTCCAGCCTTACTGCAACGCAACGCTACAGAAGTGGCATGACAAAACCCGTCTGACCATGGGCAAAAGCAGCAAAGGTTTTGGAGCATTTGAAAGGAACATTTTGACCCAGGTGGAACAGGTGTTGATGGACAAAGAGAGACTGCTGCGGCGCACCCAGACCAGACGCTCAGAGTACAGAGTCCTAGGCAAGAAAGACACCTCTGCTGTGATCCCTGATAATGTCCTGGCAGAGGGAGAGGCCGGCGAGAATCACCTGAAAGCAAACACACACCTGAAAGACCTGGATGAGGACATATATGACGATGACGACTTCTACCACCAGCTCCTTAGGGAGCTCATAGAGCGCAAGACGAGTGTGGTGGACTCCAATGACCAGGTGGCAATGGGCAGGCAGTGGCTGGCCATCCAGAAGCTGCGCAGCAAGATCAAGAAGAAGGTGGACACCAAAGCCAGCAAGGGGCGCAAAGTGCGATTCCACGTCAACAGCAAGCTGGTGAACTTCATGGCGCCGGTGGACCACAGCTCCATGAGTGACGAAGCTCGCAGTGAACTGTATCGCGGCCTCTTCGGTCAGAACACCACAGACAGAGAATGATGTATCAAAAGGAGAATAATGTCCTTCGGGAACATTTCAGACCCTGTGGGTCTGTGATTTGGTAATGTTAGAAAGCGTTCAAAGGACATGCCAAGTTCTTGAGAACATTTTAAACATGAGATTATGTATTGACCAAGGCCTGGTTTCCAATAAAAATCAGAGATGCACTAATCAGTCAGAGATTAGAATCTGTCCATTTCCTCTTGATCAACTCTGATTAGGGTTCAGCTTCCCGCTCAAATACTGATTAGATTATTTTTTCTTCGTCAAATATCTGTTTCACAGCTTCATTTCTTGTCAACAAAAGCTTCCACAAACAGCACGCAATTTGATGAACGTGTCAGAGTTGATTAACATCAGATAAAGGTTATGGACATAAGCTTTGATGCATAAATAGGAAACGTCCTGAAATTCCCCTATTTTCCGCCCGATTCCTAAAAACTTCCTCCAACAAAGAACCTGCCATGTTTTTTTTCCCTCTTTTATATTAGTCTTTAAATCAGCACATCACACTTCAAAAAAGGTATCAGCTAGGAGAAGCCAGATCAGTGCATCTCTAATATGGATGTTTCCTGAGACATGGGAAATAAGTGAACTACAACTAATGTAATCTTTTGTTTCATGTGATCTACTGAAGATGCGATCACAGATTTAAAAAAAAATGTTCTTTTTAAATGAACAGTTTTAACACAGTTACATCTGAGGTAACACAATGCAAAACCTCATCCTGTGCAGGATTCTGACAGTATGAGATTTTCACTGCATGACTTTACTCAAAATAGTTTCATTGTATTGTGCAATAAAAACATGACATGATCCATTTTCTGAGTTAAAACAGGAAACAAGATTTCTATCTACTGTTGCAAAAATAGCATTCAGTACAGTTGTAACGTTTGTTTTGATTTTGGAAAAAATAAACACCTGAGTTTATACGAGTAGTTTCCAGTGTTTTGTTCTTCATAGAGTAACAAACTGTTTGCTGGTTATTTAATCTGGCCGTCAGCTCAGTCAGGTTCATAAACATGCTGCGCATCGCTTGCCAGCTGCTGCTGTAGAACAGCATTACCATATTAAGAGTGTGGGTTGCGCTACTTGAGTTTCCACCCCAGGACTGTTTCTTTGCTGCCAGAAGTACACGCAAGCAGCAGAATTTGTCTTTGAGAGAAAAGTAAGCATTCTTTCAGCCAGCTGGCTGGCAGCGTGCAGTGATGTGTGAGAAGATCGATCACCCCAGCGCTTTATCTGGTGACTCACCTCATGAATAATTTATTCTGTAGGAAGGGCATTACAGAAGAATGCAGCGTAAAGGGAAAAAGCGTTCCACCATTATCTTTTTAGGCTCAAATCAAACTTTTTTTCTCCCCACAGTTAAATCACTGAAAATCAACCAAAACTAAAACATCAGAACTAATGCATGTTCTGGAGACTTTGGATACTATTTTGTATCATTTTCTGTCCGTTGTTTGCATTGGCTTGCTTAAAAGTACCAAATTCTAGTGCAAAAAATAAGTTTCCTATGGAACTTTGAAAAGTACTGGAAAGCAGAGAATTTACTGTTGGTATTTTCCAGCTGTGGGTAAGTTTGGAAAAAGAAAATAAATGAGATAAGGATCTTATTTTCAAAAACCTACTTTTTCCAAAGTAATATTGTTGAAGCACATGTTCACATTAAAACTGAGATAGGTGTGAAAATGGCACCGAAATCACCTTTAATCTGGAAAAAAAAAGAGAAAGATTTGACTTTCTGATTACTTTAACTAGAACCAAACAAGTCCAGCTGTAATGTTTGTGAAAAAGTGAGAGCTTTAATACGACATGACATTTTTACTCTCAGTTTAACATAAAACAACACAAATCAGCCTTAACAGATGGAACAGCAGAGTACCTGAGAAGTTTTTAAAGACAAAAAATAATACAAAAATAAGAACTAGAAAATTTAAAGCAACTTTTAGACATATTGAACTCAGTGACTACATGGTAGTGTACCTATTCTTTAAAGAAAGCGTCTGACTGCATCAGAGTATGGGAGCAAAGAGAAATAACACTGTAAAAATGAGAATTAACTCCTCTGTAACATTTAGTAAATAAGTCCAGATCACATTTAACTAAACATCTGCAGCTGGTCCATAAAGTGAGGACAAAAACATGCATTTCAGACATTATGACACTGTTTAAATCAGAGGACCTGAGGTTGAAACTGGTTCTTTAACTTGTCTCAAAACTGATTTTAAAGAGAAAAAACAAAGCAGATACAGCTGAGGACAACAGCACAAAAACAGCAATAATCCCAAATCATTTAATTTCTAACTCTCATATATGAAAAGTTTTGTTTCCCAGAAGGATTTCAGTAAAAAAATAAACTAAAATCCCCGTTGTACTGTTGCTGAGTGTAGGTTCTGTTGTAAAGACAATCAGCTTTGGCTGAAAGTAAACACGTGGGATCCTCCTGTGTGGAGGATAAGCTAAAGAAGGAAACTAGAACTGAAAAGATAAGCTTGAATCAAGTTCCCCGTTTATACAGATTTCCTCAGTCTGGGCAGAACCAGATCACTGGAAGACATTTACAGCTTCTAGCTGCTGATCCTCACGTTGCCACCAGCGTTGTAGAGCACCTGTATGCTACTGTTTCATCAGGTCAGTGGGGCCGACTGCTCGACTCCACGTTGGGCTGCTGCTTCATGAATCCGTACCCGCTGATCCACCCGTTGAGTCGTTTGGTCAGGCCGCCATTCAGGATGTCCTGGATGTGCTGGACGATCAGGTTTATGGCAACTACAGTGAGAGAAAAGGGGCATGTGTTACTGCCGTTGCAAGACAATATATTTCTTCATCAAGACAGATGGTTACACATGGAGAAAACAACCACCATAACTTTTAGATTCAAATGCAATGGGGCTAAAACCCAGTCAGAACAGAACCTTAAAAGTCCATGTTTTCTTTGCCTGTTTTGTTTCAGACGCCCTTTATTTCTCAGCTCAAACAACACTGTTTTGTCCTCAACTTGCTTCTTTAGTTCCCAGAGAAAAGGTCCACGCTCAGACATTAACTGTTAACACAGCTGCGACCTTCAAGTTATCCCTGTTGAGTCTAGTGAAGGGTCACTGACCCCCTCCCCCCCAAAACTCACCAGTGTTATCAACTCCTCTTGGTATTATCACGTCTGCATACTTCTTGGTCTAAACAGCGCAAGAAAAAACACAGAGCTGTGAGGAAGGTTATTGTCCATGTTCATGGTCACACCATGCAGACAACAGGAGCAGAATGCACACTCACTGGCAGGCAGAACTCCTCAAACGCAGGCTTCACAAAGTTGATGTACTGGGCTAGAACGCTCTCCAAGTCCCGGCCGCGTTCACTTATGTCCCGCAGCACTGATACACACAGAGGATATGCCACAACGTTACCTGCAGGAATACTTGGCCTGACAAAACATCCAATGGAAATTTCAGAAAATGTACCAATCAAATGATATTTTTTTCTTTATGGAAACTGACTTGGGGAACTGAATAAATGATAATGAATCCCTTCCATCAGTCATAATTGTGTCTAGACACCTTAAGGCCTTGAAATTCTAAGAACAGAGATTGTTTTTGTGAACGCTGTTCACACTACATGTTATTGGAAAGATTAGTCTGGTAGATCGCTGCAAAGCATTGTAGAATCCAGCGACCCCTAACTATGCAGCTTTTAAAATCACAAACAGCTAAAATGGCAATCATCAAAATGTGAGGATGTTCAAGAGCATAGTTTTTGCAAGGCACTGTATTTTATCTACAACTGTTTGAATGTTCTAGCTGGTACCCAAAACATCTTAGAGCTGTTACTTCTAATTAAATCCAACATCTCCATCTGAAATTTGAGTCCCATTGAACCAAAAAGGAGGATCTTTGGGTCTACAGACACCAAAAATCAAAACACCCAAACATACGAAAAATGAGAGAAAACATGAGAAAATGTAATCACCATTATCAAACATGGACTAGGCCTGGGTACGATACCAAGCTGGGTTTTTATTACAAGTTTACAGTTCTAGTGTTCTACAAACATCCGTTTGGACAAGTCAAAAACAGACAGACTAAAACTAAGTTTACTTACAGTGCCTTCAAGTATCTGTAACCCAGTTTCAAAAGTTTTAGCTTGCTTCTGACCATCTGGCCAAGAAGGTTTCAGAGTGACATTTTTAATAAGAGATAAATAAAATAAAATAAAAAACAAGCCACCATTTGCTCCAAACTTTAGAGAACCAATTTCAGTGTACTTTGGGAATGCTAAAGCATTCTGGATTGGGTTTCTCAATGACATAAGATCCAAATGAATCCTCTAATATTTTTCCCAGCAGATTAATATCCAGAGTGACTTGTCTGTGCCATTGGTAATATTCTAATGAAATTCATCTAAAAAGGACATGCCAACAACAGGTCATTTATCATCCAAATTTACAACCACAAGTATTTGTCCATATAAACAACTGGTAGAAAAAGGTAAATCCAAATCATGAACTAAAAGAATTTTTACAAAAAAAGTCCAACATAATAAATTTCTGAATCAACACATGCACACTGGTTTCCATTGGGTATACTGGCTTTTGTCTAAAACACATTTCTATTCTCTTCATTTAATCAGTAACTGAAATGTTTGACACCTACTGAGCACTTTATTAGGCACACCTGTTTAATTGTTTGGTAACACAAATGAAGCTGTCAATGACACGGCAGTAACTCAGTGATGACTTCCTGAATTAACCATCAGAACAGGAAACATAGTGGGTTTGAGTACAGGTCACATTAGTTCAGGCCACACAGGGTGGTCCGTGCATTTCAGACACTGTTGATCTTCTGGGATTTTCACACACAACCATATCTCAAGTTTATAAAGAATAGTTTGAAAAAGAGAAAATCTTCAGAATGTGGAAGAAAATGCCTTGTTGATGTCAGAGGAGAATGGTTCAACATAATAGAAAGGCAACCATGGCTCAAATAACCTCCCGTTACGAGCAAAGGAGGCAGAATCCTATCTCTGAATGTTCAACCTGTCGAAGCTTAAAACAAGATGGGCTACAACAGCAGAAGACCAGAGCAGATGCCGCTCCTAACAGCTAAAAACTGAATACTGAGGCACTTTTGGGATGTGATGGAATGGGGGATTCGCATAATGGATGTGCAGCAGACAATTTGGCAGCAACTGTATGATGCATCTTGTTGAATCTATGCAAGAATTAAAGCAGGTCTGAAAGCAAGAGGTGGTCCAACCCTGGAATACTAGAGGCCCAGTAAATGCATTTCTTTGGATAAACCCAGAGTGTCCTCCACTTTCTATTTGTGGACTTTTCAAACATTTCCAAAACTGGTTAAACACCTTTTCAATTTAAGAACATGTTTTCAATGTAAAAACTTAACACCTCTGCGTGAAAGCCGTGTGTCTGCATCTGTATCCACAAACAGTTTCATTTGGAAAAGGTCTCGAATCTCCTGAGAGTAGAACATCAGGATGCCTTCAAACAGCACCACATCTGCAGGGTACACCGTCACCGTCTCTTCCTTCCTGATAGGCAGAGAGCAAACACAAAACTCTAAAGCCATCTCTGCTATGCCTCATTATGTCCACAGGGGACATCAGGTCTGCTTTAAGACCTTTAATGCAACCAGAGGTCACACAAGCTAGTATTGTTTTTTCAGAGTTATAGTTTGTAAGGTCAAGATAAGACTCACCTGGAATGGGAGACAAAATCATAAACAGGGATGTGGACCGTTTTTCCCTCCTTGATGTCCCACAGAGTGGTGATTATAAGATCATTGTCAAATGCATCTAGACAAAAAGAAAGATCAAAGTAGCACCAAACAATTTCTCAGAAACGCAACTGAATTAACCATCTCTACATGGCGAAGAACTTTATGATCCTTCCTTTTAGTGAAGACACGAGGACCACTATGATACCTGGGTGGTCAAAGTTGAACTGGCCCTTGAGTGCCTTGGCCTTCTGCTCTGGGGTCAGGACCTTGTAGAAGCTGTCCTGGCTGAGGATTGCCACTTGGCGCTGATGATGGTCAATCTCGTTCTGTCCCAGCAGCTCCATGATTTTGTTGCACACTGATGACTGGCCAAACAGGAACACAAACACCAAGCAGAGTTATCAGAGTCACGGCCTGTTTTCTGAGTATCACTCTATCCTCTGTTAAGGTATGTCATTGGCACAAGTGTTCTAATAAACAATAAATATTGTACAAAACTATTTCCGGACCACTGAGTCAAACTAGATGGATCAGTACCCCTTCCTATGTTAAACAACTTATTTCCCCAACTCCTTCACTTTGAACAAAACCACACACATCCAGTACAACTATGCTAAAACTGCATGTCAGAAAAGCCAACCCTGGACACACTGTTCCTGTGATTTATGTCAATGTACTTGAGTCACAACTGTGCCAGTTGTAGTCTTCAGGAGATGCTGCCTGAAATAAACACAGCAAGAGTAAAGCAATGCCAGGTTCCCTTTTTTAGCAAGGACATATATTTTAAATATAATATCAGTGGTTTGTCACCAAAGAGGAGTCTTCTTTTTTCTACCATTGTCTTGTAATTTTCTTGCTGTGATCCCAGAGCGGCTTGGCCTAAAGTTACAACAATGCCGATTGTTCTCAGCAACATGTGCATGGGTGGAAAATGGACTTCCTGCACAACCAAACCCAAGGAGCCAAGGGACAGTCACCAGACGCTCATCTGTGAGCTTCCCTCTCAGGCCGAGCTCCAGGTAGGGGCCTTGTTTTTACCTTTCAGGTAAAAGATATTGTTTTTTGTTGAGAAAGAAGGAAAATCTACCTCTGGTTAATTAGTGAACATCTGCCTCAGGTTGGAGTTAAGGTATCTAATTTTTGTGTTCACCAGAAATAGCAGAATAGAGTCAGAGATGGATAGACAGATCTGGGCTACATCTGCTGTAATGAGGCTTTTGGTCAGTTCTTTAGTGGTGAAGAAGTGCAGCTGAAAGGTGAAGCTCTCATTTTACCAGTTCAACCCTCACCTATGGGTATGGCATAGAGATCATGAGTGAAGAGCAAGATCTCTGTCACAAAGGGGAGAAATAAGTGCTCCCTGTTAGGTGGCTTCATGTTGTCACAGAGGCACGTTGAGGAGCTCCATCATCTCAGAGGGCCTTGGAAAAATTCTGGCATCTGATCTGAATGCTTCCTGGATTGCCCATATTTGGAAGTGTTCCCAACACGTTCCATAAAGGAGACTGCAAGGCATACCCAGAGTTCACTAGTATGGGAATGCCTTGGGATCCTCCTGGATTTGAAAAGTGTTGATGAGGGAGAAGAATGTCTGGGTTTCTCTGTTACCCCTGCAACTCAGTCTCCGACATGCAGGGAAACAGATGACCGTATAAATGGTCTAACATGCCATCTTCACTAAATGGTAAAGGGATTGAATTTATACAGTGCGTTTCCAGTCATACCAACCACTCAAAGCGCTTTCCACTAGAGCCACACTCACCTAATCATACACAGTGTCATACATCGATAGGCAGATTGTTGGCAACTTCAGGTTAAGAGCCTTTGCCCAGGTGCACATCGACATGTAGCAGGAGGAAGCTGGAATCCCACACAGAACTTTCAGATTGCACAATGATGGCTCCTTCCACTGAGCCATATATTTTTTTATTTCTTGATTTTTTTTAAATCAGGAAATATAAAACTTTACATTTTAGCAGCCTTTTGCAGGATATAAAACCCTACGCACTTGCTAAATATCCTCACCATCAGCAAAGCTTTTAAACAATGTAAAATCTGGCAACATTGCAATGGGGAAAAACACTCCAACTGTTTACATTCCTGAAATGCATAAAATAGATAACTGGATATTAAAGCATTAAACAAACCTATAGTTGTTTGCAATGAAAATGGATTGTTTAGTTTTAGCTGGTTGTTGTAGTTGTCTTTGTGGTTGTCTTTGCAGCTCAGACAGGCTTATACATGACAAAAGCACATTTTAACCCCGATTTAGATAATATGACTGGATAAACAGGTGTTCCTGTAAACGGTTACTCAGTGAAGCATGACATCAGGAAGCAGAAACCGCCAACAACTGAAAGCTCGACCGCAATTTAAGTTCTGCCTACTTAATCAGCCACACATCGAGCTTGTCGCCTGCATAAAAATGGCAAAAAAAACAACTGTGCACCAAAGCATTTTATTTCACTTTATAGAAAGGACACTGAAGGACAAACACTTGCAAGCTTCAAAATTCTGCACACTTCAGGAATAACGTTGATCAATAACGGAAGGGCAGAAACAAAATACGTAATACTGGAACACCGTATGAGTAGATCCATGAGAAAAGAGAGGAAGGATTATGTAATATTATAATGAAAAGTGCATCCTTTTAACCTTAAGTATTTTACGTCCTGGAGTTCTAAATGTGTTTCAGTTTACTCTGATTTGACTGTGCCTGCAGCTGCTGGCAATAACCTGAAATTTCACCGACTCTCTTTACTTAATTTCATTTTTCTATTAGGCATACTAGTAATTGATCTATGTTACTAGTCAAGCAACAAAATCTGTTCTGACGACGGAAAGGATCCAAAATAATTAAGGTTAACAAAAAAAAAAAAAAAAGAAATGTTCATATTCTTAATGAATAAAAACATCCACTGCTGGATCTCATAGAGTCGGAAACAAATAGACAGAGGAATGGAACAAAGAACATGTTAGGCTGCTGTGATGGAAAGGCCAACCTTGCCGCTGGCCGTGCCGCCGGACACACCGATCAGGAACGGCTGCCGGTACCTGTCATGCTGGCCCGGGTCACCTGGCTTTGTCTCGCTGTCGCCCGTCATGCTTCATCTGGGGGCCGAGGCGGCCTGTGTGCACGCTGGTGTGTGTTCCTGCGCTCCTCCCATTTCATCATGATGACAGCAGGAGGACAATGGTGGACCCAAGAAGAAGGAAACAACCACCTTGCTCGCGAGCTACGAGATACGGTGGCGATCATAGAGCCAGAAAAGAGGAGTCGGACTGTGAACTCGCCAGGCTACTTAACGCTAAATGAACAAAATTCACCGGAATATGGACTGAATTTTCATAACAGTATCGAGCAGATAGATGCTGAGAGATTATTAAATTTTGCAAGTGGCGGTAAGAGACATAAACTGGTATGTGAATGGTTCAGAATGGACACACAGGAGGACAATATGGACTTTGATGAATGGACGCCAGTAATTAGAGGGAGAGGACGAGGAAGAGGTAAAGCAGAAGAAGGAAAGATGTTAGACAGCCAAAGGAGTAAAAGAGAGTTGGAAGAAAACAGTTCTGAAGAAGAGAGAGTAGTTAGGAGGAAGATTGGAATGGAAGAATGTAAAATAATATTAAAGATAAAAAATGAAGAAGAAAAAAGAACCTGAGTCCTGTTTCACTATCTAGAGAAATAAAAAAAAAAGATAGATGTTGAAATGGTGAAGGTCTTGAGAGATGGAAATATACTGGTGGTGTGTAAAACCGAAGAACCAAGAAGAAAGGCTTTATAAGTTGAAAACATTTGCAAGAAAACGGTGACAGAGAGGAAGATTATAGGAGAAGATAAAATCATTCGGGGGGTAATTTATGGCATTCCTCTGGAGGAAGATGTAGACAAATAAAAAAAAAAGCATTGTTGGTGCAAAGGTAAAAAATCTCAAGAGGTTGACAAAAAATGTAGGAGAAAGAGTAAGAAGCCTGTCAATTTTAATAGACTTTGAAGAAACAGTGTTGCCACAAAACATCAAAATAGGATATCTGAGTTTTCCTGTGAGGCCTTTCATCCGTCCACCACTAAGATGTTTTAAATGTCAGAGATGAGGTCACATAGCAGCTGTCTGTAAAGGAAAACAAAGATGTCCAAAGTGTGGAGAAGTGCAGGAAAAATGTTGCAATTGTGGAGGGCAAGATAGAGTTACATTCAGGGGATGTGAAGTATGGAAGAAAGCAAAAGAAATTCAACAAATTAAAATGACTAAAAACATAAGCTATGCTGAAGCAGTTAAAAATGTCCAGAATGAAAGATCAAGGGATGAAGGTCAAATTAGAATTCCAGATTATCAACAAAGAAAAGTAGAATCAGAGGAAAATGTCACAATGTCTGTGGAAAAATTGATATTTGTAGCTTATGTCATTAACTGCACTGAACAGGCTAAACACAAAACAGAAAAGATTAAAATAATAGTCAGAGAAGCAGAAAAGTTCTTAGGGTTTAAAGAAGGATCTTGGAAAAACATTAATAAAAAGTTGGAAACAGATGGGAGGCAAGGAGGAACCCCAGCTGATAGAAATATATGATAATATTACAGTGGAATGAAAGAAGTTTAATCGCTAATGGACAGGAATTTAAATGGTATATAGATGGAACTGATGAAAAACCAGAAATTATATGTACAGGTCCTTCTCAAAATATTAGCATATTGTGATAAAGTTCATTATTTTCCATAATGTAATGATGAAAATTTAACATCCATATATTTTAGATTCATTGCACACTAACTGAAATATTTCAGGTCTTTTATTGTCTTAATACGGATGATTTTGGCATACAGCTCATGAAAACCCAAAATTCCTATCTCACAAAATTAGCATATCATTAAAAGGGTCTCTAAACGAGCTATGAACCTAATCCTCTGAATCAACGAGTTAACTCTAAACACCTGAAAAAGATTCCTGAGGCCTTTAAAACTCCCAGCCTGGTTCATCACTCAAAACCCCAATCATGGGTAAGACTGACGACCTGACTGCTGTCCAGAAGGCCACTATTGACACCCTCAAGCAAGAGGGTAAGACACAGAAAGAAATTTCTGAACGAATAGGCTGTTCCCAGAGTGCTGTATCAAGGCACCTCAGTGGGAAGTCTGTGGGAAGGAAAAAGTGTGGCAGAAAACGCTGCATGATGAGAAGAGGTGACCGGACCCTGAGGAAGATTGTGGAGAAGGGCCGATTCCAGACCTTGGGGGACCTGCGGAAGCAGTGGACTGAGTCTGGAGTAGAAACATCCAGAGCTACCATGCACAGGCGTTTGCAGGAAATGGGCTACAGGTGCCGCATTCCCCAGGTCAAGCTACTTTTGAACCAGAAACAGCGGCAGAAGCGCCTGACCTGGGCTACAGAGAAGCAGCACTGGACTGTTGCTCAGTGGTCCAAAGTACTTTTTCGGATGAAAGCAAATTCTGCATGTCATTCGGAAATCAAGGTGCCAGAGTCTGGAGGAAGACTGGGGAGAAGGAAATGCCAAAATGCCAGAAGTCCAGGGTCAAGTACCCACAGTCAGTGATGGTCTGAGGTGCCGTGTCAGCTACTGGTGTTGGTCCACTGTGTTTTATCAAGGGCAGGGTCAATGCAGCTAACTATCAGGAGATTGTGGAGCACTTCATGCTTCCATCTGCTGAAAAGCTTTATGGAGATGAAGATTTCATTTTTCAGCACGACCTGGCACCTGCTCACAGTGCCAAAACCACTGGTAAATGGTTTACTGACCATGGTATCACTGTGCTCAATTGGCCTGCCAACTCTCCTGACCTGAACCCCATAGAGAATCTGTGGGATATTGTGAAGAGAACGTTGAGAGACTCAAGACCCAACACTCTGGATGAGCTAAAGGCCGCTATCGAAGCATCCTGGGCCTCCATAAGACCTCAGCAGTGCCACAGGCTGATTGCCTCCATGCCACGCCGCATTGAAGCAGTCATTTCTGCAAAAGGATTCCCAACCAAGTATTGAGTGCATAACTGTACATGATTATTTGAAGGTTGACGTTTTTTTGTATTAAAAACACTTTTCTTTTATTGGTCGGATGAAATATGCTAATTTTGTGAGATAGGAATTTTGGGTTTTCATGAGCTGTATGCCAAAATCATCCGTGTTAAGACAATTAAAGACCTGAAATATTTCAGTTAGTGTGCAATAAATCTAAAATATATGAATGTTAAATTTTCATCATGACATTATGGAAAATAATTAACTTTATCACAATATGCTAATATTTTGAGAAGGACCTGTATACATGAGACATGGATAAACAGTATCAGAAGGGATAGACTGGAAGGAAGTGGAATATTTATAAAAGAAGGAATACAATATCAGATATTAGGAAAAGGTAAAGAGTTAGAATACATAGTTGAAATATATGGTAAAAAAAAAAAAAAGTAAGATAATACATTTTTATAATCCATGTAAAATATTATCATTCGAGTTGATGGATGAATTAATGGAGTATTTAGAAGGAAAAGTAATCTGGTGTGGAGATTTTAATGCTAACAGCACATTATGGGGAAAATGTAATGATAAAAATAGACAAGTTATTGAAGAAATAATGGAAATAAAAAATTTGGTATGTATAAATGATGGAAGAGGAACAAGAATTAATGTAAAAACAGGTACAGAGTCTGTGATTGATTTAACAATAGTATCAAATTGTTTAGCCAATAACTGTGAGTGGGACATTGACAAAGATACAACAGTAGGCAGTGATTATTATCCCATTAAAATCATAACAGGAATATTAAGAAATAACAGGAATACAGGATTATATAAAAGACAGAACTTTAATAAGGCTGATTGGGAAAAATTTAAATATTTAAGTCAAAAGAAATTAGAAGAAATAGATGTGTTGATTGATATAAATAGTTTAAATATAAATATCTGTAAAAAAATCTTACAGGCTGCAGAAGAGTCAATAAAAGAAGGAGGAAGACAGAACGATAAAATAAATTGTGCCATGGTGGACCAAAGAATGTAGTGAAGTAATAAAACTAAGAAATAAAGCCTTTAAAGCATTAAAAAGTAACCCAATTTATCAGAACCTAATTGAGTACAAAAGAAAGCAAGCAAAAGTGAGAAAGATCATTAAGAATGCAAAAAGAGAATATTGGAGAAACTTTTGTAATACCGTAGGGAGAGAAAAAAAAATTGATCAAATTAAAAGAATGAATGGTATTAGAAAATAATATGGATATCCTATATTAAAAATAGATAATACAACTATAACGGAAGATAAAGAAAAAGCAGAAATATTAGCTAAAACATTTAGTAAAATTCATAGTTCAAGTAATATTAGTGAAGAGGGAAGGAGAGGTAGGGAAATCACAAAGATGAAATATAAAGAATTAATGCAAAATAAATTAATAAATGAGCCATTTACAAAAGGAGAGTTGAACTTTGTAATCAGGAAAACAAAAATTACATCACCTGGAAAAAATCAAATTTACTATACGATGATAGAACATCTTAATGACAAAGCAAAAGACAAAATATTAAAATTATACAATAAAGTCTGGGAGGAGGGAGAGCTGCCACAGAGCTGGAAGGAAGCAATAATTATTCCAATAGATAAACCAGGAAAAGATAACACAAAACCAGAAAATTATAGACCAATCGCATTAACATCAAATATTTGTAAAATAATAGATTAACATATTATTTAAATATTAATGGATATATATCTAGAAATCAAAATGGGTTTAGAAAAGGGAGAAGCACAAATGACTCTGCATTAAGTTTAGAATATGAAATAAGGAGAGCACAAATAAACAAAGAAAATGTAGTAGCTGTATTTAGTGATATAGAAAAAACATATGACATGATGTGGGTTGAAGGATTATTAATTAAATTTAATAAAATAAAATGGGTATTACTGGAAAAATGTTTAACTGGATTAAAGATTTTTTATCAAATAGAACAATACAAGTAAGAATTGGTCAAGAATTGTCAGGTAAATAGTCAGTCAGTCAGTCAGTCATTTTCTACCGCTTATTCCATAGTGGGTCGCGGGGGAGCTGGTGCCTATCTCTATTACACAGAAAAGGAAAAGAGAAAATATAAAACTAAAATTATACAATCAAGTTTTAGAACAAGTAAAAAATATAACATTTTTAGGTATATGGTTTGATGAAAAAAATTATATGGAAAGTACATATAGAAAGAATCATAGATAAATGCAAAGAAATATTAGACATTATGAGATGTATGGCTGGTGCTGATTGGGGAGCAGATCGAACATCATTAAAAAGAATTTATACAGGATTAATTAGATCAAATAGTGATGATGGAAATATAATTTATGGATCAGCAGCAAACACTCATCTTATAAAATTAGACAATATACAACATGAAGCTTTATGAATTTGTACAGGAGCAATCAGAACCAGTCCAATAGCAGCACTTCAGGTAGAGATGCCATTAGATCTACAAAGGAAACAGTCAGTCATTTTCTACTGCTTATTCCATAGTGGGTCACAGGGGAGCTGGTGCCTAACTCCAGCAATCTATGGGCGAGAGGCAGGGTTCACCCTGGACAGGTCACCAGTCCATCGCAGGGCAACACACATACAACCATAAACACACTCATACACCTAAGGGCAATTTAGAGTTACCAATTAACCTAACAGGCATGTCTTTGGACTGTAGGAGGAAGCCAGAGTACCCAGTGAAAACCCACGCATGCACGGGGAGAACATGCAAACTCCATGCAGAAAGACCCCTGGCTGGGAATCGAACCCAGGAGCTTCTTGCTGCAAGGCAACAGGACTACCAACTGCGCCACCGTGCAGCCCTACGAAGGAAACAGTTAGCAATAAATTACTGGGTAAACTTACAAAGCAATTATCCGGATCATCCCACACGTGATATTTTAAAACCATGCTGGGAAAAAGAAAAAAGACAAATTAAGAGTTTTGGTTGGATTATCAATAACATAGCAGAAGAATTTCAAATATATGAAAAAGAAATAAGTTCAATGTTGCCTTTGCCAGTAGTGCCACCGTGGCTGTTACCAGAAGCAGTGGTGGATATGGCATTGATGGAAAAGAAAAAGGATCCAAAATGTAGTTTAGATTCAAATATAATACAAGAATATATAAACAATTACTATCATTATGTTCAGATTTACACAGACGCCTCAAAAACAGATGAAAAAATAGGAGTAGCATTTATAATACCAGAATTTAAAATAAAAGTAGGAAAAAGAATTACAGATGGATTATTGATATATTCAGGAGAATTATTAGCAATATTGTTAGCAGTGCAGTGGGTGGAGGATATAAAACCATTAAAAACAATCATTTGTTCAGACTCAAGTTCAGCATTATTAAGTTTAAAACATAATCATTCAGATTGTAGACCAGACATTGTGTTGGAAATAAAACATACTTTATTTAGAATACAAAGAATGGGATTAATATTAGTGTTTTTATGGGTACCAGCACATGTAGGAGTTGGAGGGAATGAGATGGCGGACAGGATGACAAAGAAAGCAACACAAAACAACATTAGCTTTATAATTAATATTAGTAGGTCAGAGGCAAGAAATATAATTAAACAGAGAATCAGGAAAGAGTGGCAAAAAAGGTGGGATGAAGAAAGGAAAGGAAGATGGTTTTACAGAATCAACAAGATAGAAGGAGAAGTAAGAACTGGAAGAAGGAGCAGAAAAGAGGAAAGGTTAATTACAAGATTAAGGCTTGGACATACAGGACTTAATTCTACATTGTTTAAGATAAAGAAACATAATACAGGAAAATGTGATCCTTGTGGAGAGGAGGAAACAATAGAACATGTAACATTGAAGTGTCAGAAATATGAACAAGAAAGAACAATTTTAAGGAGAGAATTTGTAGGTATTAAATAAAATTTTAATTTGATAGATACATTGAACCGTCACCTTAAGGTGGTGGAGGGGTTTGAGTGCTCAAATGATCCTAGAGGCTATGTTGTCTGGGGCCTAAATGCCCCTGGTAGGGTCTCCCATGGCAAACAGGTTCTAGGTGATGGGTCAGACAAAGAATGGTTCAAGAATCCCTCATGAAGAACACAATATCGAGGCATGTGACGTCGCCCGGTACGGCGGAGCCGGGGTCCCACCCTGGAGCCAGGCCTGGGGTCGGGACTCGTCGGAGAGCGCCTGGTGGCCGGGTTGCTCCTCGCGGGACCCGGCCAGGCCAAGCCCGAACGAGAGACGCGAGGCCATCCCCCAGTGGGCCCACCACCTGCAGGAGGAACCGTGAGGGACCGGTGCAAAGAGGATTGGGTGGCGGACGAAGGTGGAGACCTCAACGGCCCGATCCCCGGATGCTTAGGCTGGCTCTAGGGACGTGGAATGTCACCTCGCTGGGGGGGAAGGAGCCTGAGCTTGTGCGGGAGGTCGAGAGATATCGACTAGAAATAGTCGGGCTCGCCTCCACGCACAGCGTGGGCTCTGGAACCCATCTCCTTGAGAGGGGTTGGACTCTCTTCTACTCTGGAGTGGCCCACAGGGAGAGGCGGCGGGCTGGTGTGGGTTTGCTTGTTGCCCCCCAGCTCAGCCGTCTCGTGTTGGGGTTTACCCCAGTGGATGAGAGGGTTGTATCCCTGCGCCTTTGGGTTGGGGAGAGGTCTCTGACTATCATTTCAGCCTACGGGCCGAGTGGTAGTGCAGAGTACCCTGCCTTCTTGGCGTCCCTGTCGGGGGTGCTGGATAGTGCCCCTCCCGGGGACTCCATTATTCTGCTGGGGGACTTCAACGCCCACGTGGGGAACGACAGTGACACCTGGAGAGGCGTGATCGGGAGGAATGGCCTCCCCGATCTGAATCCGAGTGGTGTTTTGTTATTGGACTTCTGTGCTAGTCACGGATTGTCCATAACGAACACCATGTTCAAACATAAGGGTGTCCATCAGTGCACTTGGCACCAGGACACCCTAGGCAGGAGGTCGATGATCGACTTTGTTGTCGTATCATCAGACCTTCGGCCGCATGTTTTGGACACTCGGGTGAAGAGAGGGGCTGAGCTGTCCACTGATGATCACCTGGTGGTGAGTTGGATCCGCTGGAGGAGGAGAAAGCCGGACAGACTCGGCAGGCCCAAGCGCATAGTGAGGGTCTGCTGGGAACGCCTGGCAGAGCCCTCGGCCAGGGATGTATTCAACTCCCACCTCCGGGAGAGCTTCGACCAGATCCCGGGGGATGTTGGAGACATAGAGTCCGAGTGGACCATGTTCTCTGCATCTATTGTCGATGCTGCTGCCCATAGCTGCGGCCGTAAGGTCTGCGGTGCCTGTCGTGGCGGCAATCCCAGAATCCGGTGGTGGACACCGGCAGTAAGGGATGCTGTTAAGCTGAAGAAGGAGTCCTATCGGCTGTGGTTGGCTTGTGGGACTCCTGAGGCGGCTGACGGGTACCGTGAGGCCAAGCGTGCTGCGGCCCGGGCTGTGGCAGAGGCAAAAACTCGGGCCTGGGAAGAGTTCGGTGAGGCCATGGAGAAGGACTACCGGTTGGCCTCGAAGCGATTCTGGCAAACCGTCCGGCGCCTCAGGAGGGGGAAGCAGTGCTTTGCCAACACTGTTTATAGTGGGAGCGGGAGACTGCTGACCTCGACTGAGGACATTATCGGGCGGTGGAAGGAGTACTTCGAGGATCTTCTCAATCCTGCCATCACGCATTCTGTGGTGGAAACAGAGGCTGGGGACTCGGGGTTGGACTCTTTCATCACCCAGGCTGAAGTCACCGAGGTGGTTAAAAAGTTCCGCGGTGGCAAGGCTTCGGGGGTGGATGAGATCCGCCCTGAGTACCTCAAGTGTCTGGATGTTGTAGGGCTGTCATGGTTGACACGCCTCTTCAACATTGCGTGGCGGTCGGGGACAGTGCCTCTGGACTGGCAGACTGGGGTGGTGGTCCCCCTTTATAAGAAGGGGGACCGGAGGGTGTGTTCCAACTACAGGGGGATCACACTCCTCAGCCTCCCTGGTAAGGCCTATGCCAGGGTATTGGAGAGGAGAGTCCAACCGATAGTCGAACCTCGGCTTCAGGAGGAACAGTGTGGTTTTCGTCCCAGCCGTGGAACACTGGACCAGCTCTATACCCTCTACAGGGTGCTCGAGGGTTCATGGGAGTTTGCCCAACCGGTTCACATGTGTTTTGTGGACCTGGAGAAGGCATTCGACTGTGTCCCTCGTGATGCCCTGTGGGGGGTGCTCCAGGAGTATGGAATCGGGGGCCCTTTATTAGGGGCCATCCGGTCCCTGTACGAGCGGAGCAGGAGTTTGGTCCGCATTGCCGGCACTAAGTCGGACCTGTTCCCAGTGCATGTTGGAGTCCGGCAGGGCTGCCCTTTGTCGCCGGTCCTGTTCATAACTTTTATGGACAGGATTTCTAGACGCAGCCAAGGGCCGGAGGGGGTCTGGTTTGGGGACCAGTGGATTTCGTCCCTTCTTTTTGCGGATGACGTGGTCCTGCTGGCCCCCTCTAGCCAAGACCTACAGCATGCGCTGTGGCGGTTCGCAACCGAGTGTGAAGCGGCTGGGATGAGGATCAGCTCCTCCAAGTCCGAGGCCATGGTACTCGACCGGAAAAGGGTGGCTTGTCCTCTTCAGGTTGGAGGGGAGTTCCTGCCTCAAGTGGAGGAGTTTAAGTATCTCAGGGTCTTGTTCACGAGTGAGGGAAGAATGGAGCGGGAGATCGACAGACGGATCGGTGCAGCTGCCACAGTAATGGGGGCGCTGTGCCGGTCCATTGTGGTGAAGAGAGAGCTGAGCCGAAAAGCAAAGCTCTCAATTTACTGGTCGGTCTACGTTCCTACCCTCACCTATGGCCATGAACTTTGGGTCATGACCGAAAGAACGAGATCACGGATACAAGCGGCTGAAATGAGCTTCCTCCGTAGGGTGGCCGGGCACTCCCTTAGAGATAGGGTGAGGAGCTCGGCCATCCGGGAGGAGCTCGGAGTAGAGCCGCTGCTCCTCCACATTGAGAGGAGCCAGTTGAGGTGGCTCGGGCATCTATACCGGATGCCTCCTGGACGCCTTCCTCGGGAGGTGTTCCAGGCACGTCCCACCGGGAGGAGGCCCAGGGGACGGCCCAGGACACGCTGGAGGGACTATGTCTCTCGGCTGGCCTGGGAACGCCTTGGGCTCCCCCTGGAGGAGCTGGAGGAGGTGTCTGGAGAGAGGGACGTCTGGGCGTCTCTGCTGAGTCTGTTGACCCCGCGACCCGGTCCTGGATAAGCAGAAGACGACGAACAAACGAACATTGCAAAGAAGTTTAGGTAGCAGACACATTCAAAATATAGTTAGATTTAAAAAAAAAAAATAATAATTTGAATTTGATTATTGTAATAGTAAATAAGTAAATTTAAAACCATGAAGAACTACACTCCATACCAGTCAGTGGTGGTAATGCACACCTCAAAGTTATTTGCCAACCGCCAAAAAAAAATACCAGACGAAGAAGAGGACAATGCTGACGTCAGATTACAGGAAGCAAGGAGAAATTCAATTGAATTTAGTGCCAGTTCACAACACGTGGTCTTAAGGCACTTCACAAAAACAAAACTAATTTGCATCCAGTAATATAGACAGATCCTAAGTCAAGTACATGCATTCCATATTGATCCTTATCAAATAATTGTAGTCAAGTTCAGTTTATTATTCAAATAAAAAAAACATTTTCTATCTAAAGAAACCCGGAAGATATCATCCAGTCATTGATTTGTCACACTCACTCCTCCTGGACAGCTGACAGTCACTTGCATTGTGTCGTTGACTTTGCAGCAATCCCTCATACTGAGCATGCATGTGGCGAAAGTGGAAAAGAAAACTCTTTTAACAGGAAGAAACCTCCAGCAGAACCTGGCCCAGTGTGAGCGGCTGTCTGCCATGAACAACTGACCGAAAATACACAAAAAAGCACTGAACCAGGAGTACTTTGTATGTTAAAGAAAACGTTCATGGCACTAGTTGTTACTTAAGTGGCTACATCTTTGAGAAAAAACAGCTAAACTGATCAACTCTGACTATAGGATGAAATGGGACTAACATGAAGTTAGTCCCAGTAAAGGCTCAGCCAATTGCTAAGTCTGGGAGAAACAAAGCTATTAGCAAGATACTAAAACTAAAATACAGTGTGAAGTGTATCAACCCCCACCACCACTTCTTACTTGAGGTGAACTCAATCAGGACACAAAGCGGATGTCTGCGCAAAGCTAAATTTTTATGGTCATGTACACGGTGTCACACAATAAACTGCTCAGCGGGAAAAAGTCTCCGCATTGAACTGTTGTACATCACACCACTCTGAGCAACCAGTGGCTCGGAGCCTTTTGCAGTCACTAGGAACCACCTGTAAACCAGCAGTCTGGGAGCAAACTGCCCTGTTAGGAACATATTGAACAATCAGATCTCAGAAAGAGTAGTATAGCTATAGCGTAATAATGCTTTTCGAATAAATATATTCTAGAAAACAATGCAGCCTAATCCTCCCAGGAAATATACAAAGTATATAAAACAGACCATGATTAATCTTTACAAAACTGTTTCAACATTTGATGTGACATATATCTTGTATTATTCAACTGAAAACCAAACAAATCTGTTTGAGGAAAAAAGGCAAAAAACAGAATGCTGCAGTAACAGGGTTGCTAGTATGCAAATTGCTTTTTGTAAAGGTGAAAAAAATAATAATGAAGTTTTAAATGCCAGTCTTTGTTTTAACACAAAACCTTCAGTCGTCTGTTAGAAAACTGAAGCAGTGTTTTATTTTTCAGCATCACAAAATAATGATTGTTCTAGTAGGGGCTATCATGACAAAATGAGGCTTTTAAACAGATTGAATACATGTAAGAGTCTAGAGAAGGATTGAAGCAGCAATCCCAACTTGCTCACCTACTTTTTTTGAGTTTGTTGACATTCTTCAACAGAAAAATTAAATACAGCTATTTGTTCATATAAATCCCTACTTATCATCCCTAGTTAAATAGCTTGTTTATGGGTGTGAGAACTTGAAAAGGTCAAAGTAATTTCAATTAACTCATGGATGATTAATAAGTCCATTACATTTTCTTATTTCAAATTTAGTGGAGTTTTGGAACACATCAAGAATATAAATATGTCAAAGCACAGCACTCAGTAACAACTGAGTCGAGGAAGCATCACTCTAATGCTTCCTAAGAGTTGAATAAAAAAACTTCCCACACTTTTCAGATCATTACTTGTAAAAATAATAACATGCTCTCTTGTCTTTCCATTTTACAATCATGCATTGCCCTGTTTATCGCATATTATCACACAAATACACCTTCCAGTTTTTGGTTGAAGAGGTTTGCTGTTTTGAGTGTTTGTAACTGTGAATGAACCGGAAGTGTATCTCAGCCGTGTGTGACCTTTGTGTAATGCTGACAGAGCTGTATGAAGCTCAGTGGAGAGAAGGAGCTGCTTAGGGTTTAACTTGTAATTGAAGCTTTCTTCTGTGAAGCGGCTCAGTCAGGACGAGACCACCATGAGCACCATGTTTGCAGACACCATTCTGATCGTCTTTATCTCTATCTGTACGGCGCTGTTAGCAGAAGGTGGGTAGAAATCCTCTTTAAGCTACATGCGGTGATTAACTGTGTTCAGAAACACGGTAATGTATAACAGTGTGTTATGTTTGAGCAGAACAATTAACTTGCTAGCACTTCCTGTAAGCTAACACAGTAGTAAACAACGCTAGTCATGAAGCTCATTTCTTTCTCTTCTTTGTTCTTCCTTCTTCTCTTACATATCTGTGCAATCATATCTCTGTAGTCACGCCACCTGCTGGCAACATAATGAACACAACACAATGTAATGTTGCTATTAGAGCTGGGACATTCTATCTATCAGCGTTAGTTTGACGAGTCATTTCTACGCTTCCTGGGACCTAAATGAGGCGTAATATATTTTTTATACTAGCCGACAAGGCTAATGGCTAACATTTTGTGGTTCCGGTAAAATTTCCAAAATAAAGGCTTCGCAGGAAGCTTTAGCAAGTTATTGAAAAAATGTCCTGTCAAGTACACCATCATGAACTAGAAATGAGATAAATTAGACATTTCTACTTCTTAAACTGTGTATAAATTTAGTTTTGAATGTTTTTTTAAAAAACTGCAAGCATGTGCAATTACGTCTCCATGCATCATTGGTAGAGCTGTATTGTGGTTGTGAGATGAAGCTTTATGAAGCCTTTCACTAGACTGTCACTGTCACTAGACTCTAGATGTTTTATGTGCACACAACACCCCTTCACTCCCGCTGGTGAAAGACAGGTTAACAACTAGATCTACTATAGTTAATTATTGAATACAATCCTTTCTTCTCCATGTACTTTAACAAAAATGATAGACAAATAAAGACACAGATACCCACAAAAAACAATTATACGTGTAATGCTTACAAAATAAAATCTACAGTAAGCAACGATACAAACTGGAAAAAGTGTACAGTAAGGACTAAATAAGAACCTTAAATATTAACACCTATACCCATTTTATATCGTGCAAAATTGGGCACAAACATCTGTGCAAAGAATCGATTATTATTATATTAAAACATTTAATGCATCACTGTTGCTATGGAAATGACCTCTGGGTAAAAGAAATAAATTGATGGATTTTCAGGTTTATTTCATGTGTTATTTTATTTATATGAATGAAATGTTAATCTTTGCTTAGGGTGTAATGGGTATGTTATCATTACTCTTCTTTCATACCTTGGATCGAAAGGGGAACAGTTGTTTTCAAATTGTGGCCGTGCTTAAGCAAGTTAATGGCAGTGAATATGCTTGTGCAGCTTCATTCATTTTTATTTAGAAACAATATATTGTTTTCATTGTTTTCCATTTGTTTAGCACATAACATTTAACCTTTGATTAAAAGACTGAGCAATACTACATAACAATTTTAAGTGGCCACTTTTGGCTGCTGCAGAATCTCTGGATCAGATCAAAACGCTGGGCACAGAATGCACCCCTGTGTCAGCAACACTAACCCATTACATGTGAGCAGATCCGTTGTGGTCTGTATCTGTTTATGAATCATGTTGGTACTAACACCTCTTTGTGAACCAACGAGGCTTCAAACATCAGCCACTGTTAACAAAACAAGTTTCAAACACACGATTCGCTGGATTTGTCAACACACCCTTCCAAGCATTGGCACAGTACATCCCATCACTATAGTACGGACACCTCTGGACAGAGCTCAAGTAAACTAGAGGATTCTTATAAATATCTATGTAATAAAATAGATGTCTAATGTCCAGTGATCGTATGTTGGACAGTTTTTGTGACATGTAGAATTTCTGCTCTGTTTCTTTTGCAGGGATCACCTGGGTTTTAGTGTATCAAACTGAAAAGTACAAGAGGCTAAAGGCTGAGGTGGAAAAACAAAGCAAAAAGCGTAAGTCTCACAGGGGTGATCCTCATGATCTCATGGTATTTGCACTGACTTTTTACTGTTTGTTTTTCTGCTTTCAGTTGAAAAGAAAAAAGAAACCATCACTGAATCTGCAGGACGCCAGCAGAAGAAGAAAATTGGTAAGAAGCCATGGAGTCCTCACAGAACCAGTTATCTCACAATAGTATAGATTTGCTGTAAATGAAGTAGGGCTGCTGAGTGTTTGGAAAACATGCAATCATTATCAGTCATTGTAAATTGGGATCATGATATCGACTGCCTTTAGGCCACATTTCCCTTATTATTCTCTTTATTTCTCACCATCACAATGTTCCCATCACTTTCCATTTCTTTAGCATCCCAGTCACTAAAAATCTAAAAGCGGAGGAAGTCCATCCAACAAACCACATAAAGTTGTGTGGTCAAATTAGGACACCCTACAACAGCCTGTATGATTAATTTAGTTTGATGTGCTCCTGACTGTTGAAGTGTTAGTGTCCACCATGGTGAGATCAAGAGAGCTGCCTGAGGCCTTCAGAAAGAAGACTGTCGCAGCTTATAAGTCCAGCTAGGGGTTTAAAGAGGACTCAGAGGAATTATTATATAAGGGGAGGACATTTAAAACCCCTGCCAACATGCCCAGGTCTGGTTGTCCAAGCAAGTTCACCTGGGGAGCATGATAAGAGAAGTCTCCAAAGCCCAAAAATATTATCAAGAGTCCTCCAGTAGACCGTTACTGTTTTTGATTTAAAAGTTTATGCCTCTACAATTAGAAAGAGACGGCACAAAATGAACTTTCATCGTAGGAAGAAAAACACAAAGGCTAAACCGAAGTTTGTCTGGTTGAGAAACAGTGGTGGGAATAGTTCCGCTAATCTGCTAATAGAGGACAAATTGTACAATTAGCGGATTAGCGTTAGACCATACTTTGTGAGGCTGAAGGTTTTGTGTCTAACCAGGTAATCAGCAGCACAGGAGCACCACAGGGGACTGTACTCTCACCATTCCTCATCACTCTGTACACCTCAGACTTCCAGTACAAGACAGACTCCTGTCATCTGCAGAAATACTCGGATGATTCTGCAGTCGTGGGGTGGATCAGAGATGGACAAGAAGCACAGGAAGAGTACAGGAAGGTGGTGGACCTCTTTGTAGCATGGTGTGGAAACAATCATCTCATCTTGAATGTGACTAAAACAAAGGAGATGATTGTAGATTTTAAGAGAAACAGGAATAAGTCAAAAACTATTTCCATCATGGGAGAAGAAATGGAGGTGGTGGAGGAGTATAAATACATTGGTGTTGACCTGGACAACAGACTAGAATGGAGATGTAACTATGAAACCATCTACAAGAAGGGACACAACAGACTGTAGTTCTTGAGGAAGCTTAGGTCCTTCAGTGTTTACAGCAAGATGCTGCATATCTTCTAGAAGTCTGTTGTGGAGAGTGTGATCTCTTCTGCCATCATCTGCTGGGGAAGCAGCATCAGAACCAGGGACTTAAAAAAGCTCAACAAGCTGATAAAGAAGGCTGGCTCTGTTCTGGGGACTCCTCTGGAACCTCTGGAGATCATTATGCAAAGAAGGATTCTTCATAAAATAGAGAACATTATGGAGAACCCTGAGCATCCTCTTCATGGGAGATCCTTCCTGCCCACAGCCATCAGCATCTACAACGGCTCTTTGAAGAAACCTGTATAATATGATCTACAACAATAATTCATTTCCTCTCTTATTAAGATGCAGAGCCTGACTCTTACATATTCTAGTCAAATGTTGCATCCAAGCAGTCCTATGTGATTGTGATTTTGCACACACCGCCCCGTTCACACTGCAGGCAAATGTGGCCCAAATTGGATTTTTTTTTTTTTTTTTGGGTGGCTTAAGTGATCAGGTCAGGCTGTTTTAAAGCAAGTGTGAACGCTCATATCTGGCCTGTATCTGACTTTTTCAAGTCACATTTGAGCCACATTCATTTGTGGTCCTGAATCCGACACGTTTCTGATCTTTTGGAACGTGACTCCAGTGGGAACGACCAAGGCGGATTAGATGTGACTTTGCCGTCACTTTCCATCGCAACATCACAATTTTGCGCCGCACATGAAAGGCTCATAGGAACCATCTGGATATGGGACGTGGCTTGTATTGTAAAATTCGTATACAACCATTCAGAAGACTTTAAAATGCCATCGAGGTTACCGAGCATGTGCTGATCTGCCCTACTGCAGTCCAATAAACTGGATTCCATCAAGTCTTCTGTCTGTGGAGTTGAGAAGAGAGACGCTGACATATATGATTAAAAGTTGCCCTCGACATGATAAAGTTCTGAATAAACTCTGTCTCTGTAAAGTTAACATCCCTGCCCCACCATGTTTGTGCTGTTTGAATTGGCAGTCAGATCTCCCTAAAACGGAAGAATGAAGAATTTCAGTCTCCTTTTATTCACGTGTTTCCCACACATCCCCTGCTGACAATAAATGGCTTCTATTGTGCACTTAAACCATAGCACCTATTTCTCCGTGTTTACTGTTGAGCTGTGCTCGACGACGCTCATAATGTTCTTATGCGCATACATGTCTGTTTGGAGCCACAAACCGTTCACACTGAAGTCAGATGTAGGCAACATTTTCAAAGTAATGAGAACAACCATAGAAAAAAAAAACTGATTCCTGAAAAAATTGGATTTGAGCTGCAGTGGGAACGTAGATATTAATGTGATGATGATTGTGATTATGTGTACTGTGGAGCTCTAAAATGAACTGTTTTTTTCTGTTACAGAAAGACAGGAAGAAAAACTGAAGAACAACAACAGAGACCTGTCCATGGTGAGACCTTTTACTGTGAACCTTCCTATGGTTGAGATCTGTGCCGGTCTGATACATTAATGCCTTCAACATGTAGTTTTTGCCAAATTGTAGGCAAATGCTATTATCCACTGGTGTGTTTCTTTCTAGGTACGCATGAAGTCCATGTTTGCTATTGGCTTCTGCTTTACAGCTTTGATGGGCATGTTCAACTCCATGTAAGTTCCACATTTAGTCAAAGTAGATATACAGTACAGACCAAAGGTTTGGACACACCTTCTCATTCAAAGAGTTTTCTTTATTTTCATGACTATGAATATTGTAGCTTCACACTGAAGGCATCAAAACTATGAATTAACACATGTGGAATTATATACTGAACAAAAAAGTGTGAAACAACTGAAAATATGTCTTATATTCTAGGTTCTTCAAAGCAGCCACCTTTTGCTTTGATTATTGCTCCACACACTCTTGGCATTCTGTTGATGAGCTTCAAGAGGTAGTCACCTGAAATGGTTTTCCAACAGTCTTGAAGGAGTTCCCAGAGATGCTTAGCACTTGTTGGCCCTTTTGCCTTCACTCTGCGGTCCAGCTCACCCCAAACCATCTCGATTGGGTTCGGGTCTGGTGACTGTGGAGGCCAGGTCATCTGGCGCAGCACCCCATCACTCTCCTTCTTGGTCAAATAGCCCTTACACAGCCTGGAGGTGTGTTTGGGGTCATTGTCCTGTTGAAAAATAAATGATGGTCCAACTAAACGCAAACCGGATGGAATAGCATGCTGCTGCAAGATGCTGTGGTAGCCATGCTGGTTCAATATGCCTTCAATTTTGAATAAATCCCCAACAGTGTCACCAGCAAAGCACCCCCACACCATCAAACCTCCTCCTCCATGCTTCATGGTGGGAACCAGACATGTAGAGTCCATCCGTTCACCTCTTCTGCGTCGCACAAAGACGCGGTGGTTGGAACCAAAGATCTCTAACTTGGACTCATCAGACCAAAGCACAGATTTTCACTGGTCTAATGTCCATTCCTTGTGTTCTTTAGTCCAAACAAGTCTCTTCTGCATGTTGTCTGTCCTCAGCAGTGGTTTCCTAGCAGCTATTTTACCATGAAGGCCTGATTCACACAGTCTCCTCTTAACAGTTGTTCTAGAGATGTGTCTGCTGCTAGAACTCTGTGTGGCATTGACCTGTTCTCTAATCTGAGCTGCTGTTAACCTGCGATTTCTGAGGCTGGTGACGCGAATGAACTTATCGTCCGCAGCAGAGGTGACTCTTGGTCTTCCTTTCCTGGGCCGGTCCTCATGTGAGCCAGTTTCTTTGTAGCGCTTGATGGTTTTTGTGACTGCACTTGGGGACACTTTCAAAGTTTTCCCAATTGTTCGGACTGACTGACCTTCATTTCTTAAAGTAATGATGGCTACTTGTTTTTCTTTACTTAGCTGCTTTTTTCTTGGCATAATACAAATTCTAACAGTCTATTCAGTAGGACTATCAGCTGTGTACTGTATCCACCTCCTGCACAACACAACTGATGGTCCCAACCCCATTTATAAGTCTTGAAATCCCACTTATTAAACCTGACAGGGCACACCTGTGAAGTGAAAACCATTTCAGGTGACTACCTCTTGAAGCTCATCAACAGAATGCCAAGAGTGTGCGGAGCAGTAATCAAAGCAAAAGGTGGCTACTTTGAAGAACCTAGAATATAAGACATATTTTCAGTTGTTTCACACTTTTTTGTTCAGTATATAATTCCACATGTGTTAATTCATAGTTTTGATGCCTTCAGTGTGAAGCTACAATAATCATAGTCATGAAAATAAAGACAACTCTTTGAATGAGAAGGTGTGTCCAAACTTTTGGTCTGTACTGTAACTATGTACAAATGAGAGGATATTAAGCTTCTCCAATCAACTGCAGTAAACCAATTGAAACTCGTCCTTGTTTTTTTTGCCAGCTTTGATGGAAGAGTTGTGGCCAAACTGCCGTTTGTGCCACTGTCCTACATTCAGGGCCTTTCACACCGCAACCTGCTGGGTGAAGACTACACCGACTGCTCCTTTATCTTCCTCTACATCCTCTGCACTATGTCCATCAGACAGGTAACTTTCACACAACCTGCAGTTTCAGTGTTTGTGTTGACAGTTCACATTGTATTAGATGGTTTTGAAAAAACCTTGGAAGCTTAAAATGTATTTTAATGCAAAAAACAGTTTTACTGATTTTTTTTTTTGGCATGGCTCATATTGATCCCCTGACTTCATGTCAGTATGACCATATCAGAACATGTAAAGCTATTATATATATATTTACCTACTCTTTCAATGGCATACAAAATAACTACATTGCTGGCATTGCTTCTCTACTTCAGTTAGGCATCCCACAATCCTGTGCTGCATCACTGTCACTGCCACATACCACGTGGTCCACCCCCCTCTGACTCCAGAAACACATAAACAAGCAACGATAAGACGGAAAAAAAACATCGGTCTTTAATATCAGCTCAGTTTTACTTATCAGATTGATACAGAAATACATACTTTTTTTAAATAATGACTAACATCGTCTGATACTTATGTTTATGCTGATATATTGAGCTGGCTGAAACCGTGACTTCTTATATCATTTTTTGTGAGGACATGTGTGTGAAGACCAAGACCTTTCACACGTACAGCAATAAACCTTGGTTCAATTAACATCTAAGGAAGCTGCATTGGACCAAGGAAGAAGCTCACAGCAGTGGGGACTGAGCCCTGTATAGGCAGGCCAGGAACAAACCAGCCAAGGAGATCAGGGATGCTAAGAGAAGCTTCTCAGGTGACAACCTATAGCTGCAGTTTGGAATGATCTTGAAAACATCACAAACTACAGGAACCTGCACCCCCACCCTGAGCTGACAACCTTAACAGCTTCTACATGAACCAACCACCCTCCTCTCCTCAGACCCCTTGCCTGGATTTAAGACCTCTGAAGATTCAAAAAGGCCTCTTTCAGCATCAGAAGACCAGGAAAACTCCAAGATCTGACAATGTCTCCCCTTCATGCCAGATATTCTGTGCTTACCAACTTAGCTGCCATCTTCACTCATACTGAGGTTCCCTCGTGCTTCAAATCCTTCACCATCATCCTGGTCGCCACAAAACACACAATCACAGGGTTAAATGACTACAGGCCTGCCTACTTTAAATATATTTTAATACATAAATTGTAGATTATTTAAAAGCAAAATTCATCAAACCTGACTCATTTTTCTCCACTCAGTAGAGTCGGTATTGAACAGCTGCGCACCAGATATGACTTTGAGATCAAAGATCAGATCAGAGAAATAAACTTGCATCCAAAATGTGTTTACTGCCAATTATTTATTATAACAAATAAGATGAAATAAGACATTTTTATGATTAAGCTTTATTTGTTATATGCACATCACACCAACCTAAACTGGAGGTGGGCCCCCAAAACAAGTTCTGCTTAAGGGCCCCATACAATCTTGTGATGACTCTGCTTATCCAAAAATAACCATAACAGCTATCAGCCTTTACCTGTTTCTGAAAAACTGATTTTGTTATCTGTCCTCTTTCCAGAACATTCAGAAAATGCTCGGACTCGCACCCTCCAGAGCTGCCACCAAACAGGCAGGGGGCTTCTTGGGACCTCCTCCTCAAACGGCAAAGTTTTCCTAATGAGCAAGTCATCATGGCGCCCCCACCAGAGCTTTGATGGAACTGTTTGTGCTGGAGCAAATGTCTTACATGTTGCAGCTACTATGTTGTTTGATTTTGTTGCTTGTTGTGATATTTAACTTAAAGAAGAAAAACATAGAACAGAACTTATTCCTTTAATTTAGTTCACACTTTGTTCAGCTCACATCATGGACTGTTCTGAGATTTTAAACATTTACTGACACAATAACATCTGAACCACTTTCAGTATTATTGGACGTCATCATCTATATTTTGAGTAACTTACACATTAATAAAAGTTTTATGATTATATCTTAGTAGCATTTTTTTGTGCATTTTTCTCTGCGGTGTTCGTTTTTCCATCCAGTTTAGAAGTGAATGACACGTTAAATATGTCCAAAAGGTTTATCTAGGAATTTGGTCGAAACACGTTTTTTTTGTTTTGTTTTTTTTTTTTAGAGGTTTTTTTTACTTCGTACAACAATCCTACCTCGATCAGGCGTCTGTTTTCTCAAAGATTATTCACAGCGCTCTGGCTGGGAATTGGCAGAGAAAGAAGGGGTAAAGACGAGCAGCAAGGGTTCCAACATCAGGATTTGAAGCCTGGACAGCTGCATCGAGGACTGATGGCCTCCTTGTGTCAGGCTCTACCACTATGCCATGCACTGCCCCACCATGCCTCATTATACTATAGAAATGGCATTTGACAGTGCTCAGGTTTATGTCTTATCTAATAAATGGTTGATAGTTATGAACTGTTTGTGCTGATATGCTGTCTTTGATTTTTAGCAAACATGGTGCTATGAACCATCGCTACTTTGGCCGCAACTCCTCAAAGGACATTGTCCCAGAAATCTTATGGTTTATTCACATGCCACTTTTCAAACCTTAGTTTGCTCCCATATTTAGTTTATCACTTTAAGTTGGCTGAGACAACAGTGTTTTTTTAATTTTTTATTTGTTTTTAACAAGCCCTGCATGCTTGTATCAGCTGCTGCTCACTTTAAATACTTTTTGCAAAACACCCTACAACAGTGAAGATAAAAACTGATTTCAAATACAATGAAAATAGTGTTATAACTCTTTTGAGATTGATGGTCATCATCAACTGCTTCTGTAATTGCAGATGTCTTTCTGCTATGATGTAGTGTTAGTCAAAGTGTATGGTGCAGATCAGCAACCAGATTTAACTCATTGTAGAACCAGACCTGGGTCCATATTTACAAAGATTCTCAGAGTCCACTCAGTGAGTGTGGGTTTGCTTGTTGCCCCCCAGCTCAGCCGTCTCGTGTTGGGGTTTACCCCAGTGGATGAGAGGGTCGTATCCCTGCACCTTCGGGTTGGGGATAGGTCTCTGACTGTCGTCTCGGCCTACGGGCCGAGCGGTAATGCGGAGTACCCGGCCTTCTTGGTGTCCCTGTCGGGGGTGCTGGATAGTGCCACTCCCGGGGGCTCCATTATTCTGCTGGGGGACTTCAACGCCCACGTGGGAAATGACAGTGACACCAGGAGAGGCGTGATCGGGAGGAATGGCCTCCCCGATCTGAATCCGAGTGGTGTTTTGTTATTGGACTTCTGTGCTAGTCACGGATTGTCCATAACGAACACCATGTTCAAACATAAGGGTGTCCATCAGTGCACTTGGCACCAGGACACCCTAGGCAGGAGGTCAATGATCGACTTTGTTGTCGTATCATCAGACCTTCGGCTGCATGTTTTGGACACTCGGGTGAAGAGAGGGGCTGAGCTGTCCACTGATCATCACCTGGTGGTGAGTTGGATCCGCTGGAGGAGGAGAAAGCCGGACAGACTTGGCAGGCCCAAGCGCATAGTGAGGGTCTGCTGGGAACGCCTGGCGGAGCCCTCAGCCAGAGATGTATTCAACTCCCACTTCCGGGAGAACTTTGACCAGATCCCGGGGGATGTTGGAGACATAGAGTCCGAGTGGACCATGTTCTCCGCATCTATTGTCGATGCTGCTGCCCGTAGCTGCGGCTGTAAGGTCTGCGGTGTCTGTTGCAGCGGCAATCCCAGAACCCGGTGGTGGACACCGGCAGTAAGGGATGCTGTCAAGCTGAAGAAGGAGTCCTTTCGGCTGTGGTAGGCTTGTGGGACTCCTGAGGCGGCTGACGGGTACCGTGAGGCCAAGCGTGCTGTGGCCCGGGCTGTGGCAGAGGCAAAAACTCGGGCCTGGGAGGAGTTCGGTGAGGCCATGGAGAAGGACTACCGGTTGGCCTCGAAGCGATTCTGGCAAATCGTCCGGCGCCTCAGGAGGGGGAAGCAGTGCTTCGCCAACACTGTTTATAGTGGGGGCGGGGGACTGCTGACCTCGACTGAGGACATTATCGGGCGGTGGAAGGAGTACTTCGAGGATCTCCTCAATCCTGCCATCACGCATTCCCTGGTGGAAACAGAGGCTGGGGACTCGGGGCTGGACTCTTTCATCACCGAGGTGATTAAAAAGCTCCGTGGTGGCAAGGCTTCGGGGGTGGATGAGATCCACCCTGAGTACCTCAAGTCTCTGGATGTTGTAGGGCTGTCATGGTTGACACGCCTCTTCAACATTGCGTGGCGGACGGGGACAGTGCCTCTGGACTGGAAGACTGGGGTGGTGGTCCCCCTTCATAAGAAGGGGGACCGGAGGGTGTGTCCACATTAATAACAAATAGATGTTATTAATGTGGACGCTGACCTGTCAGCATTTTACAGTTATAGCCTTCTTATAATGACCAAAACAAAGTGGAGAAAAAAGGAGGAGAAAACAGAACTTGACAGAGGAGCAGAGCCTGCTGTTGGCACAGCTAATGGACAAAAATAGAGGAGTGTTGAAATGTAGATTTGGTCTTGGGATCATGGTGCGAACAAAGTGGCAGACTTGGGAGAACACTGGCGACCCATAAGCCTGGAATGTGAGAACCACTGGTACCTGCTACAATCAAAAACTAGAGAAGAAATTGCAGCATACAAGCGCAATTCTTTAAAGACGGGGTGTTGATGACCATTTAGGATATGGCTGACATCATCATGTACAATAGAGCAAATACTTATTCATCTCATGTATATATTTTTTCTGTGTATATAGTATTTAGATCTATCAATATTTGGTTAGACTTTTAGAATTTTTCAAATGTTTATTGTTGTGAAAGCAACTACAGAGGTTGGACAATGAAACTGAAACACCTGGTTTTAGACCACAGTAATTTATTAGTATGGTGTAGGGCCTCCTTTTACGGCCAATACAGCATCAATTTGTCTTGGGAATGACATATACAAGTCCTGCACAGTGGTCAGAGGGATTTTAAGCCATTCTTCTTGCAGGATAGTGGCCAGGTCACTATGTGATACTGGTGGAGGAAAACGTTTCCTGACTCGCTCCTCCAAAACACCCCAAAGTGGCTCAATAATATTTAGATCTGGTGACTGTGCAGGCCATGGAAGATGTTCAACTTCACTTTCATGTTCATCAAACCAATCTTTCACCAGTCTTGCTGTGTGTATTGGTGCAATGTCATCCTGATACACGGCACCGCCTTCAGGATACAATGTTTGAACCATTGGATGCACATGGTCCTCAAGAATGGTTCGGTAGTCCTTGGCAGTGACGCGCCCATCTAGCACAAGTATTGGGCCAAGGGAATGCCATGATATGGCAGCTCAAACCATCTCTGATCCACCCCCATGCTTCACTCTGGGCATGCAACAGTCTGGGTGGTACGCTTCTTTGGGGCTTCTCCATACCGTAACTCTCCTGGATGTGGGGAAAACAGTAAAGGTGGACTCATCAGAGAACAATACATGTTTCACATTGTCCACAGCCCAAGATTTGCGCTCCTTGCACCATTGAAACCGACGTTTGGCATTGGCATGAGTGACCAAAGGTTTGGCTACAGCAGCCCGGCCGTGTATATTGACCCTGTGGAGCTCCTGACGGACAGTTCTGGTGGAAACAGGAGAGTTGAGTTGCACATTTAATTCTGCCGTGATTTGGGCAGCCGTAGTTTTATGTTTTTTGTATACAATCCGGGTTAGCACCTGAACATCCCTTTCAGACAGCTTCCTCTTGCGTCCACAGTTAATCCTGTTGGATGTGGTTCGTCCTTCTTGGTGGTATGCTGACATTACCCTGGATACCGTGGCTCTTGATACATCACAAAGACTTGCTGTCTTGGTCACAGATGCGCCAGTAAGACGTGCACCAACAATTTGTCCTCTTTTGAACTCTGGTATGTCACCCATAATGTTGTGTGCATTTCAATATTTTGAGCAAAACTGTGCTCTTACCCTGCTAATTTAACCTTCACACTCTGCTCTTATGTTTCATTCAAGAAAACACAAAACTGGACGGTTCCATTTTTTTTTTTTTTCTCTATCCTGTAAACCAGCTTCACTTTAATAAACTGAAATTCACAGTTAATTAAATGAGTTTATTGCGTCACAGATCATAGGTCCAGTTTATGATGCGTAAACTTTTACTCCTTGGCAAAATGCCAATCAAGGATGATTTTACCACACATGCTTTGCAAGCCAGAAAGAAATTTAACAAATTATTTATTGATTAAAATTGCTTTTATTCAGTTTAGGACAATCAATTCCAGGTTTGACCAGCCTAACTACTGAGGTTTTGTTGAATTTTGGGACTTGGACCTTTTAGGTTTTTCGTATAAATCTAGAACTGTGTTTTAAAGAATCTATTCTGTCCAGGTTTGACTAGTCTGCCTTTCAAACACTGAAGTAGAGATGATCAAACTGAAACACAAAGGAAGCAAAACAGCCCTTTACTGAAGTGCTGAATCAGCAACTACAGTTCAGATACGAACTTCAGCATTGTGGGGTGTGGCATCTAGAAATATGAGCTAAATATTTGGGAGGAGAAAATAAGCTTACATAAAATGCATCACTTTTCCCTACTTCAGCGCAGCCCTCTGTAACATATTTGGCTTCCTGTTTGCTCAGGCCGTGTCCTGCACCAGTTGGTGCCCTGTGGGGCGGAGGAGGTGGATGAAGCCATCCAGAGTGCCCACTCTGCCTACCTGAAATGGAGCAAGCTGTCTGGCATGGAGAGGGCTCGGGTCATGCTTGAGGCCGCCCGCATTACGAGGGTGAGCCGGTCAGGCGGTTTTAAAGCTGTCCAGTTTTACTGTCATTATTGTGCAACTCAAATTGGAGCTGACTGTTGCAAGCTTGAGTGAGACACTAGTCACTCATTTACAGCCCCCCCCCAACTGTTTCTCAGCGTTTGTACAAAAACACCCTTTTGTGTCTGGGTGGCCCATTTCATGCTGCATGAAGGAGTTCAACTTTTTTCTACTAATGACAACATTTTTGCAGAGTGTGAATGTGAAAGCTTTTCAAGCTTCTTCCTTTTCACTGGTGCAATGTGCAATCAATGAAGACTGGCTACCAGGCTGGTCCAATTTAGCCATGAAACCTCCCACACTAAAATGACAGGTGTTTCAGTTTCATTGTCCAACCCCTGTATATTGTTTGTGACTTTTGTCACTCTTTATTCATGGTTATTAATTATTGTTTCAGTTATTTATCCTTCCTAATATTACCTTACTAGAGGTTCACCTTTAACCTGTCCTGTAGATGAAACTACTTAATTTCCCCCTAGGGGGGTGATAAAGTTAATCTTATCTCGATATTAATAACTGTATGACTGTTAAAGTAGTTTATGTGCTTATTTACTCGACTGTTTAGGGGCGGGATCCCTGCATCATCGAGCCGGTAGCATCTTATTAATTCACTGTTGCCCTTTGTTTGGAGAATATCTCTCCTTTCTCTCAGTCTTTCCACCATCTTCTCTGCTTAAGACACTCTTAGACTCACTAAACGTTCTCCTCACTACTCTTAACATTTGTTCACTTTAGGAGCCCTCTTAAGGCCTAATGTGCTTTGTGAATAATGTTTATCCTACCAAGGTAAAATAAAAAAAAATCTTTTTTCTTAGAATGACGTCACTAGGAGCCACTTTTAGTCTTCAATTTTTTGTGAACACAGACCCAGATCCTTTTTATTGTGTCCTGATTAGTAAAATCCGACAACTTAAAGAGGGCGTATTTTCTATTTCCCTTAACTGTAGCTATTTGGTTTCATAAAACACAACATTATACATTAGGAAAAAAATTATACCTTAAATATTTCTTAAAGGTAGATGAATCATTCTGCACTGGTTTTCGCTACAGACACTGTATTTTTTGAGGCACAGTAACTAGTTTTATCCCCTTCTGGTCCCTGGTGGCTTTTGTTTGTATAGCTTTTATTACTGCACATGACATTAAATCTACTTTAGTGTGATTTTAAATTTTGCCATTATATTTCGTAATTTCAAATTGTTTTATTAGAGGGTCTTTTACCTTATGGTAATTTCCGTTCAGTCCCTCTACTTTGCATTAGATTCATTGTATTACTTAATTTGAACAAACATTTTAAAATTGCTTATCTTTTTTATGTTGTCTATATTCTGTCAAACTAAAATGAGGTATCCTTGTAAAGCCATGTTTCTATCTACTAGCATTCACTATAAAACATAGACTTGCTCCTAGCTGGGTTTCTTTTATCTTTGTCGGAGTTATTAGTGTTTAACCCTCCTGTTGTCCTCATTTTCTGTATACACCCTTTGTCCTCCAGGTCAAAATGACCCATCTTCACTAAACCCCCAATATAAACAGCTTAATTGAATTTTAAACACCAAATTTCATCTTGCATATTGTCATTGAGCTCAAAATGTGTGAATACTTGAGTTTTCCCTCTTCACTTGGATTTCTATAGCTTAAGAAAAGAAAAACAATTTGCAAAAAGGAGTTTTGAATACATTTTTATTCATCCCAATGACTCTTTTTTTTTCTCCAGTAAACAATTTAAGACAATGTACAATACAAAAATATGAAAAATAACATAACCCATTCAACTAATTAGCACATGTAGGGCAGTATACAAGTGCACAGCCCTTGCAAATATATTTCTTACACCTGCAGCACACAGTATGTGTTTTACAGTCCTTCTTTTGAGGGCAGAACTGATATCTCTTCCTCTTACTTGCCCTAGCTGGGGAAGTGGCTGTGGTAGATGGATCCTCAGGTTGATCAGGAGCTCCTGCACTCTGAATAGCTTTCACAACTGCTGCTGAAGGTTCTGTGCGGGGGACATGCGTCCTTCTTTCAATGAGTGGAGTTACAAGTGCCTTTCCTAGCTGCTCCAGGAACAACCTCATCTTGTTCTGCTTATGAGACATCCAGGTTGGGTTGATCTCTCTCCAAATCACAAAGGCATTGTAGGAGGAAACATCAATGATGTTGTGGAAGATGACTAGGTAGGAAGGTAAGAAACTGTTGGGCGGTGTTGGGCGTGAAGGCAAACTTTGAGGAGAAGACCTCTCTCTCCTTTGACGCAAGCAGTGCAGGTGGAAGCTCAGGCTTATTCTTTTGAACTGCACCAACCATGGTGATCTTCCTCTTCAGGAGCTGCTGTCAGAGTTCATAAGAGGTGAAGAAATTGTCACATGTCACATTGTGACCCCTCAGTCCCTCTGTCACATCAAGCACAACTCGCATCCCCTGGTTCTTCTCTGGGCATCCACTGGTTGGCTTCCCAGTATAGACTTGCATTTTCCAAGCATAGCTTGATTTGGCATCGCAAGCCACCCATGACTTAATCCCATACAGGTCCTTCTCAAAATATTAGCATATTGTGATAAAGTTAATTATTTTCCATAATGTCATGATGAAAATTTAACATTCATATATTTTAGATTCATTGCACACTAACTGAAATATTTCAGGTCTTTTATTGTCTTAATACGGATTATTTTGGCATACAGCTCATGAAAACCCAAAATTCCTATCTCACAAAATTAGCATATTTCATCCGACCAATAAAAGAAAAGTGTTTTTAATACAAAAAACGTCAACCTTCAAATAATCATGTACAGTTATGCACTCAATACTTGGTCGGGAATCCTTTGGCAGAAATGACTGCTTCAATGCGGCGTGGCATGGAGGCAATCAGCCTGTGGCACTCCTGAGGTCTTATGGAGGCCCAGGATGCTTCGATAGTGGCCTTTAGCTCATCCAGAGTGTTGGGTCTTGAGTCTCTCAACGTTCTCTTCACAATATCCCACAGATTCTCTATGGGGTTCAGGTCAGGAGAGTTGGCAGGCCAATTGAGCACAGTGATACCATGGTCAGTAAACCATTTACCAGTGGTTTTGGCACTGTGAGCAGGTGCCAGGTCGTGCTGAAAAATGAAATCTTCATCTCCATAAAGCTTTTCAGCAGATGGAAGCATGAAGTGCTCCAAAATCTCCTGATAGCTAGCTGCATTGACCCTGCCCTTGATAAAACACAGTGGACCAACACCAGCAGCTGACACGGCACCCCAGACCATCACTGACTGTGGGTACTTGACACTGGACTTCTGGCATTTTGGCATTTCCTTCTCCCCAGTCTTCCTCCAGACTCTGGCACCTTGATTTCCGAATGACATGCAGAATTTGCTTTCATCCGAAAAAAGTACTTTGGACCACTGAGCAACAGTCCAGTGTTGCTTCTCTGTAGCCCAGGTCAGGCGCTTCTGCCGCTGTTTCTGGTTCAAAAGTGGCTTGACCTGGGGAATGCGGCACCTGTAGCCCATTTCCTGCACACGTCTGTGCACGGTGGCTCTGGATGTTTCTACTTCAGACTCAGTCCACTGCTTCCGCAGGTCCCCCAAGGTCTGGAATCGGCCCTTCTCCACAATCTTCCTCAGGGTCCGGTCACCTCTTCTCGTTGTGCAGCGTTTTCTGCCACACTTTTTCCTTTCCACAGACTTCCCACTGAGGTGCCTTGATACAGCACTCTGGGAACAGCCTATTCGTTCAGAAATTTCTTTCTGTGTCTTACCCTCTTGCTTGAGGGTGTCAATAGTGACCTTCTGGACAGCAGTCAGGTCGGCAGTCTTACCCATGATTGGGGTTTTGAGTGATGAACCAGGCTGGGAGTTTTAAAGGCCTCAAGAATCTTTTGCAGGTGTTTAGAGTTAACTCGTTGATTCAGATGATTAGGTTCATAGCTCGTTTAGAGACCCTTTTAATGATATGCTAATTTTGTGAGATAGGAATTTTGGGTTTTCATGAGCTGTATGCCAAAATCATCCGTATTAAGACAATAAAAGACCTAAAATATTTCAGTTAGTGTGCAATGAATCTAAAATATATGAATGTTAAATTTTCATCATGACATTATGGAAAATAATGAACTTTATCACAATATGCTAATATTTTGAGAAGGACCTGTATTTTGCTAGCTTGCTGGGCATATACTGCCAGAAAGGACAACGACCTTTCGACAAAAGACATTAGCATCAGTGATTAGTATTAGTGTCACAGAAAACAGTCAAAGAAATCAATAGTGAAAATCACTTTTATTACAAATATGAAAACAGATTACCTCTAAATGGAACCAGTTGTTCATCCACTGTTACGTCAGGCCCTGGATTGTAGAAGTAGGGCAGCTGCTCCACCCACTTTTCCCATACCTCTCTTATGGCTGCAAGTTTGTCTGTCACACATCTTGCTGGTCTCAACTAGATTTGCTTTGTCAGAAACTCCAGAAGACTCAGGTGGAGGCCTCAACAATCTCCTGGATCAAAGACTACCTGACAAACAGACCACAGTTTGTGAGACTGAAGGGTTGTGAGTTGTTGGATGGGTGCGAGGACTTGTTATCACTCATGTAAAAACTTTGTGCTGTAATGCACCTGCAGTCTGCTCTTTGGTATGCAGCTTGTCTCTGAGTGCAGTCCTCCCTCCTGTGTGTGAAATCACCGTTATCTATTTCCCACGAGAACCAGCCTCCTACCAGCCACACACACATACACCCTGTCTGAACTGTCTGTTGAACTGTGCATATAAATAAAGAGATAGGGTGTCAAAAACGTTGTAGTTGCACTGCAAAGTGGGCTACCCTTGTCACAAGTAAAACTGACTCTGTATCGTTCTTACCTCTGAGTTGACTAAATAATACCTAACATGAGTCTAACCAGGTAGTCAGCAGCACAGGAGTGCAACAGGGGACTGTACTCTCACCATTCCTCTTCACTCTGTTTACCTCAGACTTCCAGTACAAGACAGACTCCTGTCATCTGCAGAAATACCTGGATGATTCTGCAGTCGTGGGGTGGATCAGAGATGGACAAGAAGCTGAGTACAGGAAGGTGGTGGACCGCTTTGTGGCATGGTGTGGAAACAATCATCTCATCTTGAACGTGACTAAAACAAAGGAGATTATTGTAGATTTTAAGAGAAACATGAATAATTCAAAAACTATTTTCATCATGGGAGAAGAAGTGGAGGTGGTGGAGGAGTATAAATACCTCGGTGTTCACCTGGACAACAGACTAGAGTGGAGATGCAACTATGAAACCATCTACAAGAAGGGACAGACCAGACTGTACTTCCTGAGGAAGCTTAGGTCATTTGGTGTTTGCAGCAAGATGCTGCATATCTTCTATAAGTCTGTTGTGGAAAGTGTGATCTCTTCTGCCATCATCTGCTGGGGAAGCAGCATCAGAGCCAGGGACTTAAAAAAGCTCAACAAGCTGATAAAGAAGGCTGGTTCTGTTCTGGGGACTCCTCTGGAACCTCTGGAGATCATTGTGGAAAGAAGGATTCTTCATAAAATGAAGAACATTATGGAGAACCCTGAGCATCCTCTTCATGAAACTGTCCTAGAAGAACAGAGTGTCTTCAGTCAGAGGCTTCTTCAGATGTGCTGTAAGACAGACATCTACAGGAGATCCTTCCTGCCCACAGCCATCAGCATCTACAACGGCTCTTTGAAGAAACCTTCATAATATGCTGCAAGATCTAATTTCCCTTTGGGATTAATACAGTATTTTTGAATTGAATTGAATTGACTCACGGTCATCAAATCATAGCAGTCTTGAGTAGGTGTGAAAGACTTTGAGTGGCTCGGAAAATTGGCCTTCCACTCTCAACATCCCATAGACTAGCTGCAGCCTCATCTCGGGACCTGTATACACCTGCTAAGATTAGCAGCCCTAAATAGGCCTGCAGGTCAATTTCATCCATCTTTTTCCAGCTGTCTCCATATTTGCGAAAACCCTCCAGATTTGTCATCCCCAGGATTATTTTTCTATTGGTGGTGTGATAAACAGGTAGAATGTAGAGACAATATCATGGGCATGAGAAACGGCATACCTTGTGGGTCCTGGGGTCATCTTTATGATGTTTTGTTCTGCATGCCTGCCGTGTAGGTCATATGCTGCTGAGGACCATGTTATTTTGCCATTTTTTTGAAAGGAAAGTCTCTCTTTCAGCTTCAGGGTTTTCTTCTTCTTCTGAAGATGATTCATCATGCTCTGGGTTGTATTCCTCCCCATCTTCTTCGGATACATCCTGCACTTTCTCTTCTGAATCAGAGTTGTCTTGCTGGACATCTACAGAGTCTTCAGCAGTATAACGCACACTCGTAGCTTCAGCACAGACAGAATTCGGGGTCCTGTTATCTGCAGCGCCTTTATAACCTCTGGAAATAAACAGGTGGTCTTCTGAAGCCAGCGAGAAACCACCTGATTTGTCTTATTTACTTCTGCTACTGATTGATCTGAGACACATCTAAAACATTGTAACATTCTGTGGTTTGTAAATAACTCTGTGACCTTGATTTCAACTCTATTTGTCTCACGGGTCATTTTGACCCGAAGACCACCGTTGTACCTTTTTTTGTACAGCTTATATGGAAATGTGAATAAAAGCAACATTTCACTTTTTCTATTGTTGGGGCCAATCTAGGAAAAGTCATAAAATTTAAAGTTAAAAAAATAGCATTTAGTGGAGTTTTTGGCGGGTTTTAACACAGTGGCGGGTCATTTTGACCCGAGGACAACAGGAGGGTTAAAGTCCGCCGGGTTGGCTCAGCTTCAGTTTTGTGAGCCGTACAGAAATGAGAAGCTGTTTCTCTGACAGGAGGTGTGTCCTGGCTACTTAAAAGGGGCGTAAAATCCCTCTGCGACTGTGACTGACGTCCATCTTGCAGCGCTTCTCCCTGCAGAACACAACGGTAGATTTCTTCTACAAAACGTTTCTATAACTTTTATCATCAACAGCAGGGCGTGCAGTCTGTCCTCGTGTCACCTTCTCTGAATACGTCACGTCTAGCTAACCCTGCTCTGCTAGCGGTACCATGAGATTACATAATGGAGACATTTTTCTGAAACTTTCAGGTACAGTCCGTGAAAATGGCCCAGTCCATCCTCAGCACGATGTCCAGAGCCTTGACGGGAACGCTGGTGGTTACAGAGCCTCTGAATTTCTGGGCTGGAAAACGGATGAAACCCAGGGAGGAGAAAAAGGCCGAGCCCGTGTTCGAGCCTGCAACTGGTAATGTGCATTTCAAAGTTTGTTTTGCTGTTACTAAATTTTAAAAGGTGACAGCAGACAAACAGGATCATATAGAGGGTTTTTCTCGGATTTATAGGAAAACTCGAATATTACTTTAGGTGGACGAGGCTGAAGTTGGCTTCCGACTCGTCACATTTATGAAGGGTTATTTCGCTCCTTCTAATCTGGACTAAGGGTTCAAACTGTAGGATACTCTAGAAAACCGTGAACTGCATCGTCCTACACTTACCAGATATTCTTTAACCCTCCTGGTCCTGGGGACTTTTTTTTTTTGCTTTGTTACTGAAGATGACACTAAATCCATTTTAGGGTGATTATAAATCTTGCCATTATATTTCATAATTTCAGGTTTTGTTTTCCACTTGTTGAAAAATCTACTTTATATATTATGTTCCTGCCAGTTTCTGACGTGTAAACCCCCACCCCACTCACCAAATGTGGGAAAAAGAAATGATGCTGAATCATAATATCCATGTTGCAGCTTTTATGAGCCACAGGTGAAAAACCAAATGGGACCCCAGGGGTTCAAACACTTTTGTTTCATTCAAGAAAACACAAAACTGGACGGTTCCATTTATTTTTTTTTCTCTATCCTGTAAACCAGCTTCACTTTAATAAACTGAAATTCACAGTTAATGAAATGAGTTTATTGCGTCACAGATCATAGGTCCAGTTTATGATGCGTAAACTTTTACTCCTTGGCAAAATGCCAATCAAGGATGATTTTACCACACATGCTTTGCAAGCCAGAAGGAAATTTAACAAATTATTTATTGATTAAAATTGCTTTTATTCAGTTTAGGACAATCAATTCCAGGTTTGACCAGCCTAACTATTGAGGTTTTGTTGAATTTTGGGACTTGGACCTTTTAGGTTTTTCGTATAAATCTAGAACTGTGTTTTAAAGAATCTATTCTGTCCAGGTTTGACTAGTCTGCCTTTCAAACACTGAAGTAGAGATGATCAAACTGAAACACAAAGGAAGCAAAACAGGCCGTTACTGAAGTGCTGAATCAGCAACTACAGTTCAGATATGAACTTCAGCATTGTGGGGTGTGGCATCTAGAAATATGAGCTAAATATTTGGGAGGAGAAAATAAGCTTACATAAAATGCATCACTTTTCCCTACTTCAGCGCAGCCCTCTGTAACATATTTGGCTTCCTGTTTGCTCAGGCCGTGTCCTGCACCAGTTGGTGCCCTGTGGGGCGGAGGAGGTGGATGAAGCCATCCAGAGTGCCCACTCTGCCTACCTGAAATGGAGCAAGCTGTCTGGCATGGAGAGGGCTCGGGTCATGCTTGAGGCCGCCCGCATTACGAGGGTGAGCCGGTCAGGCGGTTTTAAAGCTGTCCAGTTTTACTGTCATTATTGTGCAACTCAAATTGGAGCTGACTGTTGCAAGCTTGAGTGAGACACTAGTCACTCATTTACAGCCCCCCCCAACTGTTTCTCAGCGTTTGTACAAAATCACCCTTTTGTGTCTGGGTGGCCCATTTCATGCTGCATGAAGGAGTTCAACTTTTTTCTACTAATGACAACATTTTTGCAGAGTGTGAATGTGAAAGCTTTTCAAGCTTCTTCCTTTCATCCACATTAAAACAGGAAAGAAGGGAGGAAATTGCAAAGCTGGAGGTGATCAACAATGGCAAGTGCATCACTGAAGCTCTGGTGGATATTGATGTTGCCAGCCAGACCATGGAGTTCTATGCTGGCATGGCTGGTACACTTACAGGTGGGTGCAGCAACATCCGTTTGTGTTCTGAACTTTTGGCCTAGTCTGAGCATGAGTTTGTGTCTTCAACGACTGCAGGTCAGCACATCCAGCTCCCTGGAGGAGCCTTCGCCTACAGCAGGAGGGAGCCCCTTGGTGTGTGCGCTGGAATCGGAGCATTCAACTACCCCTTTCAGATCTCTGTAACAAAGTCTGCTCCGGCCCTGGCATGTGGTCAGTGAACAGCAATGAGTTCCAACTCTCATTTTAAGTAGTCGCCAGTAAAACATTCTGTCACAAAAAGAATAGTTGAGATGGAGTTAAACTGTGGTTATTGTTAGGTAATGCTATGGTGTTCAAGCCTTCTCCCATGACTCCTCTGACTGCTGTGATTATGGCTGAGATCTACAAAGAAGCAGGGGTACCTGATGGACTCTTCTGTGTGGTACAAGGTGGAGCAGAGACTGGCTCTCTGCTCTGCCACCACCCCAAGATTGCCAAAATCTCCTTCACAGGCAGCGTTCCAACAGGCAAGAAGGTACAGATGCTGGTTTAGTGCAGTAAGCATGCTTTTATTGCATATCAGAACATATTAAAATCTGATCTGTCCTTTATCTGCCAAAACAAGGAGGTGTTCACACAAACAGATGATCATTTATTCAATGATTTTCAGCAGCAGCACCTGGCTGCTGCTTTAGTTTTGCCAAGATGTGTTAGAATGATGCCATCCCTGCTGCATCTCCTCTCAGATCATGGAAATGTCTGCAAAGGGGGTGAAGCAGGTGACTCTGGAACTCGGAGGAAAGTCTCCCCTCATCATCTTCAAAGACTGTGATCTGGAGAACGCTGTAAGGGGAGCGCTCATGGCCAACTTCCTGACACAAGGACAGGTGAGACTGATGGGATCCTCTCTCTTTCGGCTCATGTTATTCAGCTGATCTAAATTAGAACGATCTCCCTGAGCTACTAGGTGTGTCTGAAATGTGTAGGTTTGCTGCAATGGAACCAGGGTGTTTGTGCAGAGGGAGATCATGCCACAGTTCCTGGAAGAAGTTGTCAAGAGGACCAAGACCATCGCTGTGGGCGACCCACTGCTCGAGAGCACCCGGATGGGGGCCATGATCAGCAAGCCCCAGCTTGACAAAGCTCTGGGGTTTGTCACTCAGGCCAAGAAGGAGGTTTGTTCAATTCTGTTGGATTGTGAGATTAGAATCATTTCTCCAGTTCTGGACAGAGATGTTCTATTCCAACACTTTTGATTTGACATCAACATAAAAACTTATGAGTTTCCAGCTCGCATCACTACCTGTGTGTTTTGTTTTTGTCAGGGAGCCAAAGTGCTTTGTGGAGGAGAGGCTTTTGTCCCCAGTGACCCCAAACTGAAGGGGGGGTATTTTATGTCCCCCTGTGTCCTTGGTATGTCCTCACCTGTCACTGTAGCACCTCCACGTGTTTTGTATTCTGCTGTCCATCATACCTCACTCACCTTCTGTTCACAGATAACTGCAGAGATGACATGACCTGTGTTAAGGAGGAGATTTTTGGTCCAGTCATGTCTGTCCTGCCTTTTGACAATGAGGAAGAAGTGATCCAGAGAGCTAACAACACCACCTATGGACTGGCCTCTGGTGTCTTCACTAGGTGAGCAACACTCAGCAGTGGTGAAATCGCTGATGAAGGTCTCTGCCGCTTCGCTTTGAAGATGAATTTATTGCTTTCTCTTGGCTGGATTATAAAACTGCCTTCTCATGTCAACCTTGTCCAAGGTTAATCTCTTCCTCTATAGTAGCTTTCTGAAGTTCAAGTCCAGAAGTAACCTTTTGTTAATTTTTAACCTCTACCTCCAGGGATATATCTCGAGCTCATCGTGTGGCAGAGAGGCTGGAGGCGGGGACTTGCTTCATCAATAACTACAACAGCATCGCTGTGGAAATGCCGTTCGGAGGATACAAGATGTCAGGTAGGGTGTTGGGAGATTTCAACATTCAAAATGAATTCTTTCACTGTAACCTTGAAGGAAAATGAGATTTATTTCAGGAATTAATCCAAGCTCTTTAACCTTTACAGGCTTTGGCAGGGAGAACGGCCAGGTGACCATTGAGTACTACTCCCAGCTGAAGACTGTGGTTGTTGAACTGGGAGACGTTGAGAATCACTTCTAAATCAATTCTGTTTACACACAACACTAGAACTGTGACTGACATGCTTCACTTCTATCTTCCTACCCAGACCTGAACTTTCTATCCACAAAATGTGACTCCACCTGAGTATTAGCCAACTCTACTAACAGCATAGGTGTCTGTCGAAGCAAGAGGGCTAAAAAACATCGTATCAGCATTAGGCCAACTGATACTGTATGCTAAACTGATATCTACGAATAAAATGTTTCAGTGACAAATGTCTCTTCTCGTCATTTCAGCTATGGTGGATTCTGTGTCTACGAGCTGAACCAAAGTGGGTTTATCACTAAATAGAAACTCTAGTAATTATGAGCATTATGCCATAAATTACTGCCATAAAATCCTACAGTAAAAAGGAAAATTTGAATAGGTGTCCCACCATTGCTATTCAAGTTATTCTGCCATGCATCCTTGGACAGGTTACAACTTTTTATTTTGGCGGTATAGTACTTGGGGTAAACCGAGCACACAGTTCTTTATCTGCAACTACAGACTTGAAAGTCTAAATACAGAACTTGTAGGATTGGTCTATTTAATACAAGTACAGTTCAAACAAGAAATGCCAAAGATAAAATGAATAAACAGAAAAAGTTAAAACAAGAAACAAGGGAAGAGGATTTTTATACATGACAGCCTTTACATTAGAATGGGAAGTATATAGAATAAAATGTGTGTATAATTTTTATACAATTCAAAATGATTAATGCTCTGAAACTGGGTAAAAACTTTAGAATCTTGCTAAACATGGTGTGGCACTGAGGCAAAGTTGCTTCTTCTTAAATGGAAGTATTACACCAAACATCTCTGAATTTTTTTATATGGGCTAAGAAAGGTGTGAGGAAAAAATTACACAATTGATTCAATTTGGATTTCTGTGTGTTCAAGCTGTGTTTACTGCAAAATTGTTCATAGCTGAATAAATAACCTTTGCTATGCACTATATCAATAACTAACCATACATTCCTCTCCATCCAATCAGCATAAATACGGATCTATTTCTGTGTTGGAGAAATCTGTTGTTCCACATTGGAATATGGTGGGGGAGTGTGTGTGTATGTGTGTGTGTATGTGTGTGTGTGGGGGGGGGGGCTAATCAACATTATGGTCACAGACCGGCAGCAATAAACCAGCCAGTTTATTAACTAATTTCTTGGGAATGCAGAAACTGGAAGGAGTCGTGCTGCTTAACCCAGCCAGTTTATTTTCTATTTAATAAGTTAATAAACCACCGTGTCAGAGTTCCTTCACTATATTACCTTTTTTATGTAATGGGTTTTATTTCTCCATATATAATTAAGTTTATAAATAAACTTAATTCAGTTCATAAATAAGTTCATTTGATGAATAGATTTCATTAATTTATTGGGAACTGCATGTGAATAGACAGGTTTTCCATCTTCGTAAGATAAATTCGTCCCATTAGTGACATTGGTTTGATTTAGATTGGCATTCTTTCAGCCTGCTTTCAATATTTAAAGTTTGGGATATCTTTTGTTAAATACATTCCTAGATATCTGATTTTGGATTTAGGTTACAACTAATATTTGCTTGAAAAGGGGGGAGAGCTAGAATGTAAAGAGGTGGCTAAATACATGGAAAGGGAATATTCAAAATAGATCAAGATCTTTACAGATGCTTCTAAACTAGGTATATTGTTTCTAATTATAGGTTTAAATATTATGATAAAAGATTAACAGATAAATTAGCAGTTTATACAGAAGATTATGATCCATACTCCAGTCTAGAAGGTGGTGGTAATGAACCTAGAGGTTGTTTCCATCCGCCATAAAAAACACAGAAGAAGAAGAAGCCAGTGGTTTTCCTCGAGCAGTTTGGTGACCTGTCAGAGTTGAGTCACCGGAGCGGAGCGCGAAACTTCGGTTTGAAAACGCCGGACTCCCTAGAACCCCACAGTGGCAGAGATTATTTGGTTCTGCAAGTGGCGGTAAGAGACATAAACTGGTATGTGAATGGTTCAGAATGGACACACAGGAGGACAATATGGACTTTGATGAATGGACGCCAGTAATTAGAGGGAGAGGACGAGGAAGAGGTAAAGCAGAAGAAGGAAAGATGTTAGACAGCCAAAGGAGTAAAAGAGAGTTGGAAGAAAACAGTTCTGAAGAAGAGAGAGTAGTTAGGAGGAAGATTGGAATGGAAGAATGTAAAATAATATTAAAGATAAAAAATGAAGAAGAAAAAAGAACCTGAGTCCTGTTTCACTATCTAGAGAAATAAAAAAAAGATAGATGTTGAAATGGTGAAGGTCTTGAGAGATGGAAATATACTGGTGGTGTGTAAAACCGAAGAACCAAGAAGAAAGGCTTTATAAGTTGAAAACATTTGCAAGAAAACGGTGACAGAGAGGAAGATTATAGGAGAAGATAAAATCATTCGGGGGGTAATTTATGGCATTCCTCTGGAGGAAGATGTAGACAAATAAAAAAAAAAGCATTGTTGGTGCAAAGGTAAAAAATCTCAAGAGGTTGACAAAAAATGTAGGAGAAAGAGTAAGAAGCCTGTCAATTTTAATAGACTTTGAAGAAACAGTGTTGCCACAAAACATCAAAATAGGATATCTGAGTTTTCCTGTGAGGCCTTTCATCCGTCCACCACTAAGATGTTTTAAATGTCAGCGATGAGGTCACATAGCAGCTGTCTGTAAAGGAAAACAAAGATGTCCAAAGTGTGGAGAAGTGCAGGAAAAATGTTGCAATTGTGGAGGGCAAGATAGAGTTACATTCAGGGGATGTGAAGTATGGAAGAAAGCAAAAGAAATTCAACAAATTAAAATGACTAAAAACATAAACTATGCTGAAGCAGTTAAAAATGTCCAGAATGAAAGATCAAGGGATGAAGGTCAAATTAGGATTCCAGATTATCAACAAAGAAAAGTAGAATCAGAGGAAAATGTCACAATGTCTGTGGAAAAATTGATATTTGTAGCTTATGTCATTAACTGCACTGAACAGGCTAAACACAAAACAGAAAAGATTAAAATAATAGTCAGAGAAGCAGAAAAGTTCTTAGGGTTTAAAGAAGGATCTTGGAAAAACATTAATAAAAAGTTGGAAACAGATGGAAGGCAAGGAGGAACCCCAGCTGATAGAAATATATGATAATATTACAGTGGAATGAAAGAAGTTTAATCGCTAATGGACAGGAATTTAAATGGTATATAGATGGAACTGATGAAAAACCAGAAATTATATGTATACATGAGACATGGATAAACAGTATCAGAAGGGATAGACTGGAAGGAAGTGGAATATTTATAAAAGAAGGAATACAATATCAGATATTAGGAAAAGGTAAAGAGTTAGAATACATAGTTGAAATATATGGTAAAAAAAAAAAAAGTAAGATAATAAATTTTTATAATCCATGTAAAATATTATCATTCGAGTTGATGGATGAATTAATGCAGTATATAGAAGGAAAAGTAATCTGGTGTGGAGATTTTAATGCTAACAGCACATTATGGGGAAAATGTAATGATAAAAATAGAGAAGTTATTGAAGAAATAATGGAAATAAAAAATTTGGTATGTATAAATGATGGAAGAGGAACAAGAATTAATGTAAAAACAGGTACAGAGTCTGTGATTGATTTAACAATAGTATCAAATTGTTTAGCCAATAACTGTGAGTGGGACATTGACAAAGATACAACAGTAGGCAGTGATTATTATCCCATTAAAATCATAACAGGAATATTAAGAAATAACAGGAATACAGGATTATATAAAAGACAGAACTTTAATAAGGCTGATTGGGAAAAATTTAAATATTTAAGTCAAAAGAAATTAGAAGAAATAGATGTGTTGATTGATATAAATAGTTTAAATATAAATATCTGTAAAAAAATCTTACAGGCTGCAGAAGAGTCAATAAAAGAAGGAGGAAGACAGAACGATAAAATAAATTGTGCCATGGTGGACCAAAGAATGTAGTGAAGTAATAAAACTAAGAAATAAAGCCTTTAAAGCATTAAAAAGTAAAACAATTTATCAGAACCTAATTGAGTACAAAAGAAAGCAAGCAAAAGTGAGAAAGATCATTAAGAATGCAAAAAGAGAATATTGGAGAAACTTTTGTAATACCGTAGGGAGAGAAACAAAAATTGATCAAATTAAAAGAATGAATGGTATTAGAAAAGAATATGGATATCTTATATTAAAAATAGATAATACAACTATAACGGAAGATAAAGAAAAAGCAGAAATATTAGCTAAAACATTTAGTAAAATTCATAGTTCAAGTAATATTAGTGAAGAGGGAAGGAGAGGTAGGGAAATCACAAAGATGAAATATAAAGAATTAATGCAAAATAAATTAATAAATGAGCCATTTACAAAAGGAGAGTTGAACTTTGTAATCAGGAAAACAAAAATTACATCACCTGGAAAAGATCAAATTTACTATACAATGATAGAACATCTCAATGGCAAAGCAAAAGACAAAATATTAGAATTATACAATAAAGTCTGGGAGGAGGGAGAGCTGCCACAGAGCTGGAAGGAAGCAATAATTATTCCAATAGCTAAACCAGGAAAAGATAACACAAAACCAGAAAATTATAGACCGATCGCATTAACATCAAATATTTGTAAAATAATAGATTAACATATTATTTAAATATTAATGGATATATATCTAGAAATCAAAATGGGTTTAGAAAAGTGAGAAGCACAAATGACTCTGCATTAAGTTTAGAATATGAAATAAGGAGAGCACAAATAAACAAAGAAAATGTAGTAGCTGTATTTAGTGATATAGAAAAAGCATATGACATGATGTGGGTTGAAGGATTATTAATTAAATAAAATAAAATAAAATGGGTATTACTGGAAAAATGTTTAACTGGATTAAAGATTTTTTATCAAATAGAACAATACAAGTAAGAATTGGTCAAGAATTGTCAGGTAAATATATAATAGATAATGGTACTCCTCAAGGAAGTATTATAAGTCCGTTATTGTTTTCTATAATGATAAATGATGTATTTAAAAATATTGGTAAGGAAGTCAGTTGTTCACTATTTGCAGATGATGGAGCTATATGGAAAAGGGGTCGTAATATCAAATTTATTGAAAAGAAAATACAGGATGAGATTATTAGAATAGAACAATGGGGATTTAAATTCTCAGTGGAAAAAACAAAAGCAATGGTCTTTACACAGAAAAGGAAAAGAGAAAATATAAAACTAAAATTATACAATCAAGTTTTAGAACAAGTAAAAAATATAACATTTTTAGGTATATGGTTTGATGAAAAAATTATATGGAAAGTACATATAGAAAAAATCATAGATAAATGCAAACAAATATTAAACATTATGAGATGTATGGCTGGTGCTGATTGGGGAGCAGATCGAACATCATTAAAAAGAATTTATACAGGATTAATTAGATCAAATATTGATGATGGAAATATAATTTATGGATCTGCAGCAAACACTCATCTTATAAAATTAGACAATATACAACATCAAGCTTTAAGAATTTGTACAGGAGCAATCAGAACCAGTCCAATAGCAGCACTTCAGGTAGAGATGGGAGAGATGCCATTAGATCTAAGAAGGAAACAGTTAGCAATAAATTACTGGATAAACTTACAAAGCAATAATCCGGATCATCCCACACGTGATATTTTAAAACCATGCTGGGAAAAAGAAAAAAAACAAATTAAGAGTTTTGGTTGGATTATCAATAATATAGCAGAAGAATTTCAAATATATGAAAAAGAAATAAGTTCAATGTTGTCTTTGCCAGTAGTGCCACCGTGGCTGTTACCAGAAGCAGTGGTGGATATGGCATTGATGGAAAAGAAAAAGGATCCAAAATGTAGTTTAGATTCAAATATAATACAAGAATATATAAACAATTATTATCATTATGTTCAGATGAACAGATGAAAAAATAGGAGTAGCATTTATAATACCAGAATTTAAAATAAAAGTAGGAAAAAGAATTACAGATGGATTATCGATATATTCAGGAGAATTATTAGCAATATTGTTAGCAGTGCAGTGGGTGGAGGATATAAAACCATTAAAAACAATCATTGGTTCAGACTCAAGTTCAGCATTATTAAGTTTAAAACATAATCATTCAAAGGGTAGACCAGACATTTTGTTGGAAATAAAACATACTTTATTTAGAATACAAAGAATGGGATTAATATTAGTGTTTTTATGGGTACCAGCACATGTAGGAGTTGGAGGGAATGAGATGGCGGACAGGATGACAAAGAAAGCAACACAAAACAACATTAGCTTTATAATTAATATTAGTAGGTCAGAGGCAAGAAATATAATGAAACAGAGAATCAGGAAAGAGTGGCAAAAAAGGTGGGATGAAGAAAGAAAAGGAAGATGGTTTTACAGAATCAACAAGATAGAAGGAGAAGTAAGAACTGGAAGAAGGAGCAGAAAAGAGGAAAGATTAATTACAAGATTAAGACTTGGACATACAGGACTTAATTCTACATTGTTTAAGATAAAGAAACATAATACAGGAAAATGTGATCATTGTGGAGAGGAGGAAACAATAGAACATGTAATATTGAAGTGTCAGAAATATGAACAAGAAAGAACAATTTTAAGGAGAGAATTTGTAGGTATTAAAGAAAATTTTATATTGAGAGATACTTTGCAAAGAAGTTTAGGTAGCAGACACATTCAAATTATAGTTAGATTTTTCAAAAAAAACTAAATTAATAAATATAATTTGATGTAATAGTAAATAAGATTTAAAACCATGAAGAACCACACTCCATACCAGTCGGTGGCGGTAATGCACATCATAACGTTATTTGTCAACTGCCAAAAAATAACAGAAGAAGAAGAAGCCAGTTCGTTTTATCGTACCCAACGCCGGCTAGCTTACAGTTTAAAGATGCAGGTAACTTTTCTAAAACACCTCCTTGAACGAAAACTGTTTTACTTTAACGTCTGTGTTTTATTCTGCTCATGTTAACATACGTCGAAGCACGGTTAGTTAGCCCTGTCTGCTAAGCTATGTAGCTTACATGGCTAAGCTTGTGTCAGATGTTTGGTTTTTCCTCTAACGTTTAGCCTCATTTTCTCCTAGCAACGCGAGGAGAAGCAGCTGGAAGCCTCGGTGGACTCTCTCATCTCTCTGGTGGCTCACGTTAAAAACGCTCTGCAGAATTTCATTTACAAGCTGGAGAACGAATACGAGCGCCTGACATGGTGACTAGTTCATCATTTACTGTGGAGTTTGAGTCATTTTGGACAGAGGCTGTCCTCAGTGTGCTTAAATACTGCTAACACTAGCCGCTCTGTGAGGAGCTGATATTCAGTGTTTCCAGTCTAAATATTGTGCTACTTTTGGCACATTATGCAGGCAATACTGTAGGAGGATTTTCAGTCAATTTGTTTACTGTGTTGCAAAAGAAATAAAAATATGAATCTGACCTAAAACGACTTGTAACAGCTGAGCATATTGGCTTTTTCAAACATTCTGGGAAAATAAAAAGGACACTGAAATTGAGGGCAGAACAACTTTCCCTGCCAGCGTTCCTACATGATCTGGGAAGGCATAGAATATGATTGACCAGGAGGCCTGGATATGGATGGAAAAAGTAAAGAGTTTGGGGAAAATATTTGTATCGCAACTGCGTGACGTCACTCCATCTTTGCATGCTAAACTTCACATAGAGAATAAAGAGCAACGTTATTCATTTAAAGCTGAAATGTAGAATGTTTCAGTTTAACATTTTAACACCTTTACATGCATCATATGCAGTTGTTGTAGAATACGTCTGTCCAAACGAACCAGCTTTGTGTGTTGCTCTCACTCAGGCCTTCTGTTCTGGACAACTTTGGGCTCCTGTCTGGTCAGCTGAACACCATCAATAAAATGCTGAAGAATGAGAAGACGCCATCCTTTCGCAGCCAGGTTATTATCCCGCTGCTCCTGTCTCAGAAGCCGGACGATGATCTGACGGTGAGGGTCGGCCCATTTAATAGTTTGTCCTCTGATTATTTTTGTTTTTTAGAATTCTGCCTCACCACTTCTTTTGTTTCTCAGGTCCTCACAGAGCAGCGCGTCCCGGTGTTCAGCCATGAAATCGTCCCAGACTACTTGCGAACCAAACCTGATCCAGAGGTGGAGGAGCAGGAAAAGCAGCTGAGCACGGAGGCGACACGTATTGGTCCTGATGTTGCACAGGTCAGTGAGATGCTGCTCTGAATAATCTCTCTGATGTTTACATTTATATTGAACAGTTGATTTTGAAAACCTATGAACAGAAACAGATCCAGGCCTTGAATAAAATGTGTTCTAATCTGCTGGAGAAGCTGAACAACCCTCGTGAAGACAGAGATGCAGAAAGTGCTGGTATGTTACAGCCCTTGATTCCTGGATTTTTCTTTTGTTTCTATATCAGGATTAAAAAACCTTTTAATCATGTTTCCTTCCCAGCATCACGACTGAACAAACCATCCTTTAACCCCGGAGACACCAATGCTTTGGTTGCAGCCGTTGCATTTGGAAAAGGGCTTTCCAAGTGTAGGCCTCCTGGTCCCATGGCTCCTGGACACCCAGGGCAGGGGCCTATGATGAGCGGAGGTCCAACCTTACAACAGGTCACCATCGGGGGTGGTCCAGGCCAGCAAGGGGGTATGGGAGGACCTGTAGCTCCACAGCAGCAAGGACAGCCAGGTAAGAGACCTGATTTCTAGCAATGAGCCTGTTGATCTAGTTTCCATGTAGTTTCCTGCATAACGTTTGGATTGGATTTGGATATTGTGATAATATCTGTAATGTTCTCTTATACAGGTTACAACTTTACATACGCTCATCATCATCATTTGTCCCTATTCCACTGGCTCTAGTTAGGCAGTGCGGCTCCGCTCCACTCGGTTTCCCTCTACTCGGCACAGAACCTGTTCTGCTTCCGTTGACCCACTGACAGCTGGCGCTATGGCTTGAAGCTCCGCCTCCAGCCGTCAGTGTAGTGAGCTTTGCTGCTATTAATGTTACTGTGGGACATTGTCTCATTAAAGTAATCCGTATGAAACAATCAAAAATAAGTAATAAATAAATAGTAAATATAAACTAAATACTAATAATGTTTGTAATATTCTATATGCAAGAACGCTTATACGTTTTTTTCATGTCTAAAATGATCCACTGGGATAAATATCTGGACCACAGCCGAGCCAGAACTTAAAATAAGGCTCAGGGGTTCTGATCTGAGGGGTGGTAGGAGAAGCACAGAGGAGAGACACTGCTGTCTGGACTGGTTCTGCTCCAAGGTTTCCCTGAAGAAGTTAATATTTTAGCTTTTATGAGGAAGTTCTTGTCTCAGCCATGGCAATAATGACGACAAGGACTTTAAAGAGCAAAACTGCAGTGAAGTTAGTTTTAGGTTGGATACTGGACATTCGTGCTCCGGATTTAGCGGGGGTCTTTCTCCTGTTTGACCCGATGTGGACAATATAATTACAGGCAGAGAGCATCTCTGCCTGCTCCCTCTTCCAGAAACATGGTGGCTGGCTAAAGGACCATCAAGTTTTTGAACCAAACATTCTGTGTCATGAATGTTTTGTTTTGTGTGTTTTGGTGGAAATGTTTGTGCGTCTGAACAGCTGATTTAGGATGTTATTAAATACAACACTCCGCCTGCATGTAATGTAGAAAACCGGCATAGTGTCCTTTTTCTTTTCTTTCAGTCTTCAGGCATGGTTTCTGATTTGTAAATAGTAAAATTATATTTCGGTTTGACCCACTCCGGCCATTGTGGTCCTTAATATTATTGTAGTCTTTTCATCTGCCCTACCTCTTCAAAAACCTTTTCATTTCTCCTGGTCCCAAGGCCAATCACTGAAGAGCAGTCTGTTCACGTCATATACAGTCCCTACTCAGCCCCGGTCGGACCTGCTGAGGAGCAGGGACCAAAAAACTAGGCACCGGTACGGGAAAAACAGTACTGCAAACGCTCGCAAAGTGAGCTGAGTTGAGCAGACCCAGGATAAATAGAGCCAGTGGAAAAAGGGCAATAATCATTGTCATGAATGTGGACTTTTAATGAGCGTTCTGACTTTTCTTTTGAGCAGTTACTTATACAACAAAACAACTTCCACACATTACTTTGAAGTTGAAGAATTTGAAGGTTGTCCTACATCTGCATTATTCCCTTTTGTTAACTTTGTGAAATACATACGTACAAATGGCACGAAACTCTCCCTCAGCATGGTGCTGCCACCGCCTTGCTTGATGGTTGGTCCAATGTTCTTTTAAAAGCTTTTTCTTGGGTTCTCCAAACATAATTCTTGTCATTGCAGCCAAATAGTTTAATGTTTGGTCCCATCTGACTACAACGTGTCCATGTAGGAAGCTGTAAGATTCAGTCCAGCTTGAAGGGCTTGATTTGATCATGGATCATCATCATCTCAGTTCATGTTGATGTGTAACTAGCTTCCCTGTGGACAGTGGCTTTGAGCTTAAACAGACATCAAAACTGGTTTTGGAATTGGTAGTGTTTATGTAATGACCCTGACCCCATTAAAAATGTATGAACTATGCAGAAAAGCTGTGTCTCTGCCAGTGCAAACTCAACCAGTCCTGTCAAGAATGATACCAGGGCAAAGGCCTGAATATATCTGCACCTATTTGGATCATTTAAGAGAAAATCTGCAGTAAATTTAACCTTGTGCATCAAATTCTTGTTTATAAAGGTGCTCATATGTAATAATATTTAAGTTATTTAATAGTCATCCCCCACAGAAAAAGCAACCAGTCCAAACTAAAATATTGGTCATAGTGTGAGTGTCTGTAAACCTCTGACTGACACTGTTTGATCTGATGGTTGGAGAAGCAGAGAAGCGTTAATACAACATTTCTTTTCTATCTTTGTCCTACAGGAAAAATGCCAAGCAGCATCAAGACTAACATTAAATCTGCATCTGGTTCAATGCATCCCTACAACCGATGAGCCGCCTTCTACTCGTCTGCATTGCTAACATTTCAGAGGCAGCAGCATTACTAACAGGTCACCACCTCATGGAATGGACCAGGTTTTAGCAAGCTGATGCTCAGCGGTCAGGCTTCTTTGTGGCATGAGGTGAGACCTGCGGAAGGTCTCTAACTCCATGTTGAGCTGTCTATCCAGAACTAGTGTTGAAACTACAGCTAAACCTCATGTTTTTAGCCACTAGATGGCACTATGTCACCATTAAAGGGACTAAATCAACTTTATATGTTTAAACAGTTTATGTGATGTTTTTTTTTTGTTTTTTTTCAATAAAAAACCCCCAATAACATTACGTTTTTGTTTCATGATTAGATTAAAACATAAAGAATTAGAGTCTGCATGTATTCAGACAAAATCTACACAAAGATCCAATTCCTGTTTTGAATATCCATTTTTTTTTTTTTTGGTCTCACTTCTTTGTTCATTTTTCTTTGCTGCTCCAAAGGTGAGAGTAATAAGGGCGGACGTCGCTCTGTGTGGCCTGATAATGTCAAAGTGTTTAAGGGGGGGAATAAGGAAGTATTGCTGCTGACGTGTGAGGGGGTCCTCTCTCTGTCCACTCCAATCCCCGTCCTGCCATGCAGCGTGGGGACAGTGCTGCTGTCACAGCGTGCAGGCCCATGGCTGACCTACATACACCCTCTGTGCCCAAACAGGCCGACGTCTCGCTGTGTCAGACGCTCTGCTGAGACAGCTCAAAGCTGCACAAGGTCACACTCGTGTTCACAGATGAAGGCTAAATTATAAAGAATGACCTTACAGAAAACATCCTGCAAAAACGGGAACGTTCAGCTCATCTTCTCTTCCATATCCTGGCAGAAGGTTTCACACAAATGAAACGAGTAGTTTCCAAGCAAATTTCTGTAACTGATTTTAAGCCTGTTCCCTACACGACTACAGACATCCATAGTATAGAACCGTGCACAATTTAGCTTTTAAGTGTTATATCCGATGTTCCCAACAGAAGTAGAATAATAGATGTTAAATTCAGATGACTTCAGAAATACATACTGTTATATGAAAACTAACATATTAATTAAAGTTGCTGTTAATGTTGTAGCAGAGAGAGTTCATAATGTAATATTTGTAATTGTAGAGTTCAGGTTTACATTTAAGTCCAGATTTAGATTTTCAATGTATATTCAACCAATAAATGAGACAGACATCTGTAAAAAACAGTATCTAAAAGTGTACATTAAAAAAATTATATATTTATATCTCTGAAGTAATTAGACCCTTTTAACTGCTGAGCAGTTTTTTTTATGTGATTTTTTACTGGTATTTTTAAGATTTATCTTTGGTATCAAGCTCTAAGACTTTGAGGTTGGAAGGCCTCCGTCACATCACCCTAATCTTTAGCTCCCTCCACAGATTCTCTATGAGAAACAAGGACTCCAGCTGGGCGGCTGCAAAGTGTTAATATTACTTCCAGTCAGGAGAAACGAGTTAATAAAATTAAAAGATGATCTTAAACCTGAATATTTCAGCAGGAATGTGAATCATTTTGGGCTTAACTGTAAGTCTAGATGCTGAGAAATGTGTTTGAAAAGCTTTGTGTTTATCTTGTTCTTCACCTGCATCCACAGCACACTGAGCAGTGAGATGAAGTGCTTTTGTGATAGGCAGCTTCACAGTTAAATCCTGATATTATTTCTACATATTCTGTAGAAAAAGACCAAACACTGGCTGTTTGAAGCATGAGATTGAAGACTAGGTTTGGATGGTATATACAGGTCCTTCTCAAAATATTAGCATATTGTGATAAAGTTTGTTATTTTCCATAATGTCATGATGAAAATTTAACTTTCATATATTTTAGATTCATTGCACACTAACTGAAATATTTCAGGTCTTTTATTGTCTTAATACGGATGATTTTGGCATACAGCTCATGAAAACCCAAAATTCCTATCTCACAAAATTAGCATATTTCATCCGACCAATAAAAGAAAAGTGTTTTTAATACAAAAAACGTCAACCTTCAAATAATCATGTACAGTTATGCACTCAATACTTGGTCGGGAATCCTTTTGCAGAAATGACTGCTTCAATGCGGCGTGGCATGGAGGCAATCAGCCTGTGGCACTGCTGAGGTCTTATGGAGGCCCAGGATGCTTCGATAGCGGCCTTTAGCTCATCCAGAGTGTTGGGTCTTGAGTCTCTCAACGTTCTCTTCACAATATCCCACAGATTCTCTATGGGGTTCAGGTCAGGAGAGTTGGCAGGCCAATTGAGCACAGTGATACCATGGTCAGTAAACCATTTACCAGTGGTTTTGGCACTGTGAGCAGGTGCCAGGTCGTGCTGAAAAATGAAATCTTCATCTCCATAAAGCTTTTCAGCAGATGGAAGCATGAAGTGCTCCAAAATCTCCTGATAGCTAGCTGCATAGACCCTGCCCTTGATAAAACACAGTGGACCAACACCAGCAGCTGACACGGCACCCCGGACCATCACTGACTGTGGGTACTTGACACTGGACTTCTGGCATTTTGGCATTTCCTTCTCCCCAGTCTTCCTCCAGACTCTGGCACCTTGATTTCCGAATGACATGCAGAATTTGCTTTCATCCGAAAAAAGTACTTTGGACCACTGAGCAACAGTCCAGTGCTGCTTCTCTGTAGCCCAGATCAGGCGCTTCTGCCGCTGTTTCTGGTTCAAAAGTGGCTTGACCTGGGGAATGTGGCACCTGTAGCCCATTTCCTGCACACGCCTGTGCATGGTGGCTCTGGATGTTTCTACTCCAGACTCAGTCCACTGCTTCCGCAGGTCCCCCAAGGTCTGGAATCGGCCCTTCTCCACAATCTTCCTCAGGGTCCGGTCACCTCTTCTCGTTGTGCAGCGTTTTCTGCCACACTTTTTCCTTCCCACAGACTTCCCACTGAGGTGCCTTGATACAGCACTCTGGGAACAGCCTATTCGTTCAGAAATGTCTTTCTGTGTCTTACCCTCTTGCTTGAGGGTGTCAATAGTGGCCTTCTGGACAGCAGTCAGGTCGGCAGTCTTACCCATGATTGGGGTTTTGAGTGATGAACCAGGCTGGGAGTTTTAAAGGCCTCAGGAATCTTTTGCAGGTGTTTAGAGTTAACTTGTTGATTCAGATGATTAGGTTCATAGCTCGTTTAGAGACCCTTTTAATGATATGCTAATTTTGTGAGATAGGAATTTTGGGTTTTCATGAGCTGTATGCCAAAATCATCCGTATTAAGACAATAAAAGACCTGAAATATTTCAGTTAGTGTGCAATGAATCTAAAATATATGAATGTTAAATTTTCATCATGACATTATGGAAAATAATGAACTTCATCACAATATGCTAATATTTTGAGAAGGACCTGTACATTAAATTAAAAACTTGCTTTTATTATGCATTTCATACCTGCACAAGTCTATTTCTGCAGACAAATCTGCAGCTAAAGCGATAGCTTGCAGATCTGCTGGTCCTGGCTGACTGGAAGGAAACATGGCCGCAAGAAGAGAGCTGAAACAATATGAAGGATTCTAAAACCCTTTGGAGCAGTTCTGAAGATGGTCGCTGTTCGGTTGGAGAACTGCAAACAAACTTCCAGGTGACCTAAAAATGTCAAAGCTTTTGTTTGGAAACAGAAAATTAACATGAGTGCGTGATTTAAAATGGCGTATAAAATAATTATTTTTAGGTACGTGAGACCAAGTAAGAATTTTATAGCAAATGAAACTCTCATAGTCAAATTCAATCACATACATATTGTAAGATAAGTCAAGTGTATTTATGTATTGCACCATTTATGCACAAGGTGACTGCATTTTTTTGACATGATGAGAATGAAAATATTTGACTTTTTTGGGTAGGCTATAGTTAATAGCCTGGTAGAAAGGAACCAGCAGTTTTGGTACATCTCAAGTTTAAAAAAAGTTTGTTCCAGAGCTGAGGGCATAAAGTCAAAACACTGCCTGAATGCTACTACTTCTTTTTTAGTTCTGGTCCTGGTAGTACTGAGTTAGCAGATCTCTGATGACATGAAGGGTCTACAAGGTTAATACCTGAACAGCAACCCTGAAATGCATCAAGGCCAGAGAACATTCACTGCTTTATAGACCATGGACAAGAAATCTGTCATTTTACAAACAATTAGCCAGTGCAGTGAGTTAAGGACTGGTGTAATAGGACCCATTTTTTCTGGTTCTGGTAAGGACTATAACAGCAGTGTTTTGCATGAGCTGTAACTGCCTGATTTATATTTTACAGAAACCTGTATAGAAGCCATTACGATATTCTAACCTACTAAAAATAAAAACACCAGTTTTGCTGTGTTCTGTTTTGACAGGAAACCCTTTATTCTGGTCAAGTTTAAAAACAGTAGTATACGGATTCTGATCCATCCTTCCACACTGATATTTTGGACAAACCCTTTTAGTGTTAGAAACTGTGGTCATATGGTGATATAACATTATACATCATCATCATAGCAATGGTAAGGAATTTTATAATACTCTATACTCTGAGCTAGAGGGGGCATGTAGACATTAATTAAAAGTAGTCCGAGACTGGAACCCTGAGGAACTCCATGTTATTTTTCTTCGCTTTGATTCATAATTACAAAATAACAGAAAGTAATCCCTGTCTGTCAAGTAAGATCTAAACCAGTTTAGCACCAGCTTGTTTACAATTAAATTTCAATCAAAGGCAAATCAAATGTATTTCAGTTTAGTAAGTTCAGTTCAGTATAACACACAGACTTTCATGGTCAAATTCAATGTATTGGTGTTTATACAATGCACAGATACTTTACTAATGAAATTCCTTTTGACTGGAAGTAGCCCAACAGAATCGGACTCAGAAAGGGCTCAGCCATCTGTTTTCACCTCCTGGGGTGGTTGGAAGACTCAACTGGAATACCAACAAGTTCAAAGCCCCACAGCAGCATCGGCTAAAACAGGAGAGAACAGAACAGAACAAAAACAAAACCCCTTCAGTATATGGACAGTAAAGGTTGGAAGACTGGTGCATTATGACACACCAGAGCCAATTAGATCTAAGCTAAAGCTCCATGGTTAGAGAAGGTCTCTGGTTCCTAAAAGCAACCTGGGAGCTAGATCCATGAAAAACAGTCACAGCTCTGGAATTAAAGGAGACCGTGAAGGGTCAGCACTGTCCTACTGTTACAGAAAGCAGTCTGTGGTCAGAAAGGAACAATGTTTCAACCCCTTTTCGTAAAAACATATTTTCATACATAAAGAATCATAGACTCACTCACCTTTTTTATTGTTTTCAATCATCTTAGGGCATAAAAAGTTTTTTTTGCACATCCACTCAGGTTCACAACATGCATTTTTCTGAAAATGTAATGTGACAAACACAATACCAAATATTGAGTGAAAACTGTAAAATAAAGTGATCACATATTATAGCATTTTGTTAAATTGTTCAGTGTATTGAAGACAAATTTAACGTTGTGTTGTGACCAATCTGGTTTTTCTCTCCACACGTTCCTCTCATTCCTCCCTTGTTTTTACTGTGCTGCCAGCAGAAAGGCCAGCAATGAACATAATTACAACTAAATCATTGTTCATGGCAACAGTGGCAAGCCCTGCATGAATGCTGCCCTGGGTGAGCACCTTAAACAGCTTGACCACCTCTGTGTTTATTTTCAATCATGCATATGATTATGAAAACAAACCTAGCTGTGCATACTGCGAGTGGACTAAAACAAAACATGTGAATGACCAGCTGAAATGTGCTTTTACTCTGACTGTTATTGTTACATTAGTATAGTTCTGATATGATGACGACAACTTTCGTTTACAAAAACACAACTGGATGTTTTTTGAACCAAACATGAATTTGATCTTGCAGGAAAATAAACAGCTCATTGTTAAAGATAATATTATCCTTTTTTTTATTATACAATGTAGTGAACCAATGTGTCAAATTCTTTAATCGAAAACAGGGTAAATGTATGCGAAGAAAACGGTCAGTAATGAACCAGCCATGTCACTGTAGTAAAAAGATGGATGTGACAGTTACTCCAACAGCTGACTCTCCTGGATCATAAGTGTTCTTGTTTTATGGTCATTCATGTTTCACAGAGATAACTTTCTTTTTTCCCCTAGTAAGAGCTTGCTCTGGCATGCTTTGAAACAATTTCACTTGTCTTGTAATGGAGAACATGATAAGGTCCACGTCCCACTTATTATGGAGGCTTTAGGCCAATATGAAGAAACAGTTCACAGCTTTAAACTCCCACACCAGCAATGACTCAGACATGCTCCAAATTCTCTTTCAAATCCTGCACACTTCAGGCAACTTGAAAGAATTTGATTATGCAGGATGATCCCAGAAAAATTTCCAAATGTCTTTTTTTTCATGAAAGTTGGGATCAGAGGAATACATTACATTTCTGTAGGTGGCATGAGCATTATGAGAAGCTTTGCCAAGCTGAACTGATTCCACGGGCCAAAACAGACCCACGACTAGTAATTACCACACCTCTTTCCTGCACAATTTTCCTTTACTACATCAACATGTGTGCTGCATGTATTGTATGTTGTTGAGGATGACCGACATGAAGCCCTGCTGATGAGATGACATTTAGTGCAGATCATACTTAATGGGTGCTTATAACACTGAGATTAGATTTACTGGCTCCCGAGGTGAAGATATCTAAATGAATCTGTTGCAGCAACATAATTTCTCACCGACACATTTAGAAAATTCAACCTGTACATTTATGCTGTGGAGAAAACATTCTGCTGTCAACACTTTGTAGTATCGCCTTTGGCCAAGGGGCAACACTTCTCGTGGAACAATTGAGAACGTTCCAGCATACAGAGAGAGGATCTTTGACGTTCGTCTTTGCACAATCTGTCTAGATCATCCAGAGTCCTCAGATGTTCTCGTCTGTCTAGCTCAGACCTGTGTTTCCCACCACATTCCAAGGCCTTTGGGAGATTAACAGGCCCACCATGCCTAGCAGTGGAGTAATGTATCTATCCTTAGTTTAATGCCAAACACCCTCAACTTTTAAATCCTAAAAAGCTCACTCTTACTCTCATTTGACCAAAGCACACAGTTTGTTGCAGTGACATTTAGAAACCTCCAGACATGCTAGAAATGTAAACATGTCAAATGTAAACAGACTGTGTCCCGACATGGCTTTTTAACAATTATCTATTGCTACTCCTTCATTTTCAAAAGTGGGGGAACAAATTCATGTTCTGGTCCCCCAAAGAAATCTGATTGCTCCAGCAGTCCAACAAATTTACAAAGTTAATCCTCATTATAATTTATTTTCAAATATAAAAAGATGAATATTAGAAATGAATTCTTAAATTTCTGTTTCCCCTGTCTTCACCTCTAAGCCGTCTAAATCCAGTTCACCCTGTACACCCAGCTGCTTTGTCTCAGTGGGATCTCTTCAGTGTGAGCATACAGCAATGCACAGGAAAAAATCTGAATCAGTTTTTTTAACAGTTATGATAATACTGCATCTCTCTCATTCCACGCAAATATGACAAAATACAAAACTTTGCACAACATTGCAGACTACAGACATGTGATTAGCTTACAACAAAGCTGCCTGCATAGATAGTGTCTAATAGTTGTCATGGAGACTTGGTGACCCAACAATGTCATTTTCTGTTGCAGTTCTCTAACCGTGAGCTCTTTAGATTCGACCTCTCTTACCTTCCTCCTCCCTGTGCGTAGTGCCAGGAGAAAATCAAGTTCCGAATATAGAAATGGGAATGTTTAGTTGGGTGACTATTTTCTGACTTCTACTTTTTCTAAAGGTATGTTCTCAAGTCTTTCTCATTTTGAAGTGTGGCTGAGATAATTGGTCATGTCATATTTATAACCATAAGAAACAGGAAATGTTTCATTACTTACTAAACGTTTCTTGACTGTCTGATTAGCAAATAAAGTAATGCATAAATCACAAATATGTGAAGTGATGTGAAGTGGCTATTTAAGGTTGCCCAGTCCATCTCTTTTTTTAGTCCAGAAAAATACATTAAAAACGAATTTGTTTTAAGCTCCTCCCACCTAAAACACAGACGCTGAAGGTCAGGCTGGGTTTGATCAAGTCCAACCACCTGTCAACCACATTTAAACATTTTCACTCCTTTCACTTTTCACTCACTATTTCACATGTTTAAAAGGAATACAGCCTCTCTTCTTCATCTTCTTCATCTATTGAACAGCATTTCCTCAGAGTGTTGCTTCTCTAAGGTTCTTGCTGATGCCTTTCCTCCCTGACATTGTGTTCTCTATGATAGTTTTTGTATACTTGAAGTTAGGTCTACATCCAGAATCCCAAGACTTAAAACTTTCTTTTTACCAACACTGTATGGAAGAAAACTACGTGTGGCAAAAATGAATAAAATCCGGTTTTTGTTGAACGTCAGCGTTTCACTTTAAAATCATTAAGAGTGCATTTCTTTTAAATTTGATGTAAGCCCCATGAAACAGCTCAGATATTGTGGTTGGTTGGATTTGCATCTTTTCTACCATGTAAAGTAGGTAATGATCATTAAAGACCTATATAGCATTTGTCATGGTGGAGCATGATACCCAGCTTGTTTGTTAAAGCAATGAGGAATCAAAGAGAACATCCAGTGATTGTACTCTGAAAAGGATTTGCACCTTTTTACTGCAGTGACTGAATCAGCCTCACAATGCCTTTTGGTTTGCAAAGGCTCATGAATAAATGAAACCTGTCCAGCACTTCCATCCTTAAATGGTGGCTAGAAAAAGGTGTTTGATAGAAACTGGGAGGCCCATCCATGTAATTACATGTGATCATGTTTGCATATGTCACTCCCACGGTCTCTGTCATGCTCTCTGATTCCCAACGCTCCCGGGAGCCTCATCCTAATCTGCAATTTGATGTTTAAACCTCTTCCTCTCTTATTTTTTTTCCAGAGGTGGGATGAATCGGGGGCTCAGAATCAGACATCCTGTCTGGTTTATCTGGAGGAGAGAGATAAGTGTGGATCCTGCCTCTGTCGTCGAATGCACATTAGCTGTGCCTCGGAGGGAGTTCATGGTGTGGGGAAAGGTGGTGGAGGGGGAGGAGGCGCCTGTCTGGCAGATGTTGCACAGCTTTCACTCACTCTAGGAACTGTGAAAATGCCCCCCCCACCCTGGGCAGCTCGGCCAGGCTCCGGCGCTCTGTTCATGGTGATAAAATGCCTCCGTGCCACAGCGCAGTTGGAAGTCAGACGTGCAAAGTTATCCAGAGGTGTTGGGCTGACAGGCCCACAATGTGTTAACTTGTGTCCTACAGTGACTTCTGACCCTGTTACTAAAGTCTGGAGGAGAAGCATCACCAGGACGCACAAGTTTGCAGGAGACATCCACTTCCTGAGACTGAACTGTTGAAGTAAGGCAAAAATCTGAAAGGTACAGATGTCTACTTGAATGAAGATTTGACAAAAGAAATGCAGACATCGCCAGAGAAGCTCACTTCATAAAATAACTGAAAAAATACAAACTATATGAACAAGAAACTGTAAAATCTTTACAAATGAAATGGAACACCAGAAGAAGGCAATGTACTAGTCATCAAAAGCAGGGATGATCTGGAAATATCATTTAGACATCAACAAAGAGGTAACGCATGACTTGCATATTAGGGACAAACCTCTTAACCACAAAATCTAGTAGCAGTATGCAAACACATCAAACTGAACTGGAAACATCTGCATACACAGAATGTAAGTCACAGATGTAGAACAAGGAGTAGATCCTGAAAACAACCTTTACATCAGTATCAATGACAGCTCCAATTATTATACAGAAAATCAGTTTAATCAAATGTTTTCACCAAGACCAAATGTATCAATAATTTAGCTTAATAACAGAAGCCTAGATACCAACTTTCAGCACATTAGAGTACATTAAACAGTTTATTAATCCATTCAGTATTATAGCTACTTCAGAAACTTGGATCCACCCTGAGAAAGGAGTGGATTTTTAAATGGATGGATAAGAATTAAAATATCAGAACAGAACAAACAAAAGTGGAGGAGGCGTAGCAATATATGTGGAGAAAAGCTTAACATTTACGGTAGTGGAGAGATTGGCTGTAGCAGCAGATGATCTGTTAAAACGTGTCACTGTGGAGATCTGTGTTGAAAGGATGAAATATCTTGTTGTTGGTTGTGTTCATAGGCTCCAGGATCCAGTGTGGATGGAAAACACATTTTCCAAATGTTTGAAAAGGCCTGTGTTTATCTCTGGAGACTATATATGGACTTGTTAAATACAGAAGAGTTTATCAATACTATGAACAACATGGGCTTGTATTCAAACATCACCAGACCCAGTTGAATTATTTACATATTCTGCTACGTTAATAGATAATATATTGACAAATAATATGGAAAACAATGTATGGAGTCGGCACCTATATCACAAAATAAGTGATCAAATAAGTCTGTGACTATAAATATAGTTAATTGAAAACATCCAACCATTTAAACAATGTGAGGACAGAGGAAAATATAAATGCATTTAAAAATGACTAAAACAGAACTGGGATGGGCTTTGAGAGAAGGAGGAACCTCAAAGCACAAATGGACTGAACTTATATAGTGCTTTTCCAGTCATACAGACCACTCATACAGTCATACAGTTTATTTATTTCACCAAATAAACTACAAAATCGTAGAAGAAATCGTACAGCAACTAAGCTCTTCTTCCTGCTGTCTCAATGTTTTACCCACAGCTTTCCTTAACAAAGCTTTGCTCGTAATAACATCTGATTTAACACAAATAATAAATGCATCCCTTTTGTCAGGAGTTTTCCCCCAGGCCCTAAAAACAGCAATTATCAAACCTCTATTGAAAAAGAGCAACTTGGACAAACTGCTACTAGAGAACTACAGGCCTATATCAAACCTCCCCTTCATCAGTAAGATTATTGAAAAAGCTGTGTTTCAACAGTTAAACAACTTCCTAACAATGACCAACCGCTTTGATGTCTTCCAGTCAGGCTTCCTGCTCACCACAGTACAGAGACTGCTCTTGTCAAGGTGTTCAATGACATCCGTATAAATGCAGACTGTGGAAGAACCACAGTGTTGGTATTATTGGACCTTAGTGCAGCATTCGACACTGTTGATCACTCCATTTTATTAGAGCGCCTGGAAACCTGGGTCGGCCTTTCTGGTACAGCACTCAACTGGTTTAAATCCTACTTGAAGGACAGGGACTTTTTAGTGTCAGTAGGTAACTTTACATCAGAGAGCACAAAAATCACATGTGGTGTTCCCCAAGGGTCCATCTTAGGGCCCCTCCTATTCAGTATCTACATGCTCCCCCTAACTCAGATTTTAATAAACAACAACGTAAGTTATCATAACTATGCAGACGACACACAGCTATACGTTACAATGTCACCAGGTGACCATGAACCCATTCAAGCGCTTGGTAAATGCTTAGAAGAAATCAATGCATGGATGGGCCAAAATTTTCTTCAGCTGAATCAAAACAAAACTGAAGTAATAATCTTTGGACCAAAGGAAGAACGTTTAAAAGTTAGCAAACAGCTTCATTTAATACAGCTAGAAACCACCAGTCAGGCTCGAAACCTGGGTGTAGTGATGGACTCAGACCTGAACCTTCAGAGGCACATAAAGGTAGTAATTAGGTCGGCCTTCTATCACCTAAAGAACAACTCCAGGATTAAAGGACTAATGTCTCAGCAGGACCTTAAAAAACTAATTCATGTGTTCATCTTTAGTAGAATTGATTACTGCAACGGTGTCTTCACAGGTCTGCCTAAAAGGTCGATCAGACAGCTGCACTTGATCCAGAACGCTGCTCTGTGTCCTCACTAGAACTAAGAAAGTGGAGCACATCACCCCGGTTCTAAAGTCCCTACTCTGGTTCCCTGTAGCTCAGAGAATAGACTTTAAAATACTTCTGTTAGTCTATAAATCACTGAATGGCTTAGCACCAAAATACATTACAGACTTGTTGTCAATGTATCAACCAGCCAGACCTCTCAGATCTTCTGGCTCAAATCTACTCTGCATACCCAGAACCAGAACCAAACATGGAGAAGCAGCTTTTAGTTCTTATGCTCCACTAATCTGGAATAAACTGCCAGAAATCTGTAAAAGCACCGAAACCCTAAGTTGCTTTAAATCAAGATTAAAAACTTATTTGTTTAGAGTGGCCTTTGACTGGGCCATCAAGGCATGATTAGTTGCGTTTTCAGTCCAATTTTCCTTTCATTTTCTTGTCCATCATTCTATTCTCTTTATTTTATTTTACTTTTTTTAATTACCTCTGTTGTTTGATTTTATCATTTGATTTGTTTTTCTGTGTTTGTATCTGTGTTTATTTGCTTTGTGATTGTATTGTAATTGTATGTACAGCGCTTTGAGTGTCGCGCTATATAAATAAACTTACCTTACCTTTACACTAGAGCCACATTCACCCAATCGCACTCACATACACCAATATGTAGATCAGTTGGCAACTTGAGGTTAAGTGCCTTGCCCAGGGGCACATCAACATAGCTGGAGGAAGCTGGAATCGAAACCACAACCTTCTGATTGCAAGACAACTACTCTTCCTACTGAGCCACAGTCACCTCAAGTTTCTAAGAATATTTGTAGGATTATACAATAAGAATCGTCCTGTAAAACGATACAATATTGGTCAAAAGCAAAAAGATAGCCAATGGATTACTAAAGGTATAAAAACTACCTGCAAGAAGAAGAATGCTCTTTACAGAGAATTTATAAAATAAATTAGAGAAGAAAAGAAAAGAAAAAGAAAGGATGCACAAAATTTATCCAAATAAACTTTTTAATAACATTAGAATCAATAACAGGAATATTATAATAAAACATTACAGAAGAATAAAAACAGTATTAAAGGTAGGTGGAAGGTATTAAACAGTATTAGTAGAAACAGGTTTGACAAAGTAACGTACACTAAACATTTTGTTGAAAATGAAACAACTATAGAAGATGTGGATGAAGCAGGTAATGTGTTCAGTAGTTTTTTGTAAAGGTGGTGCCAAAGCTGGTGCTTTAAAATCTGATCTAAGGATAAACCAGGAGGATGTGAATCCCAGCTCAATATTTCTTAAACCCATAAAAGAAAAATAAATAATAAAAACTGTACCAAAAGCTCAAAATAAAATGTCAGCTGATTGTAACAATGTTGATATAACTGTAAAAAAGTAAATGAAGAAATTAAAACACTTGCACACATTTGTAAGTTGTCTTTTAACACCGCTTCATTTTCAAATAACATGAAAATAGCTGAAGAAATTCTCCCTTATAAAGCAGGTGACAGACATCATTTTACACACAGATTCTAGAAGAACTCTTTAGAGATAGGTTAGATGATTTCATTCAGAAACACAAACTACTTTCTGACTCTCAATAGGGTTTCAGAAAAGAAAGATCCACATCTCTACCGTTACAGGAATAGGTGGAAGACATTTCAAATGCTCTAGACTGCAGGGAAACCTCTAAAACCTGCAGGGCAGTGTGCCTCTAGGACCAGGGTTGAAAAACACAGCAAGATATGCAGCAGGAATATTTATAGACCTAAAGAAAGCATTTGATACCATAAATCATAGGATATCAAACTGGAGCATTATGGCTCCAGTTTTGTATTATGTGAATTATAATCACCTTACATCAACATAAATTGTGGTGTTCCTCAAGGTTCGGTCTTGGAAAACTACAAATAATAGATCAAATATCAGTAATGGTGAATAATATCTATATTGAATACAAATTTCTGGATGTTGCGCTGGATCATAAAATCTGCTGAAAGTCTCACATTAAACATATAAAAGCAAAAAGTGTATTGCAGTGTTGGCAAAAACAAGACATGTGCTAAACCAGGAATCCCTAAAGATACTACCCTGTTCAATGGTGTCATCATACTTTAATTACTGTGTGGAGGTTTGGGAAACACATACAAATGTACTTTACAGCCGCATGACAAGAAAGAGCAGTCAAGATAATTCGTAAGGTGGGATATTGAGAGCACACAAAATCACTATTTTTAAAGTTATATATATACTGTGGTTATTTTGATAAAGAGAGCTGTATGGATATCTTACAGGAGACAATGCTGACAATATATGGTGTAGACTGCATGGCAATATATTAATGGTAAATATAGATTATGAAAGTGGGTAAATTGTGACATGGAGAACAAATTATAAACATTTTTAACGTGGGACGTGTTTAAATTCTATATTCTTGACAGAAATGCATAATGTTTACACTGGATGAGTCAGATGGGGGTGGGATTTAATAAGCAGTGGCTTCTTCCTGCTCCTTTTCATACTGAATATGAGTCTTGTTTTTATGTTTGTTTGATATGTTTATGTTCAAAATAAGGATTTAAATTAAACTAATTTAAATGATAATACAAACTCAGATGTGGACCAATCAAGGCCTGCTGGACGGGTAGCTTAGAGGTTTGACTCAACATACTGGGTTCAGGTTTCGACCCAAAAAAGTGATGAAGTGACAAACGTTTAGAGCTGCCATAACTTGTCAATATAAAGGGTGTATATATTTGTAAACATTACACTGTGTTCATGTGCAGCAAAATTGTACAAAGAAGTTCTTAAAGTTCATAAAAGGTTTCCAATGAACAGGACATTAGTCACAAAGGATGGTGAAGAAGTGCAGTGCTGCGGAATGCACAAATCATAACGAGAGGAACCAATGAAAAAGGCACGTTTTCCTTTTACTTGCACAACTACAGTACATTGTGTTGTATGGTTGTTAAAGGATTTTCACATATTTTTGCTCTAAGCGAGATATTTTAAAATACTCTAAGTCAGTTTTCAGCAGTAGGAAATGTGTCTATTGCTATGCTGGCTCTGTAATTAGCTTTATATTGCTGCACAATTTAAAGCCAAGTTATAAAAGAATGGAATTTGAACCATCATCTGACCCTATGGAAAAGATTCTTATCCTTGCTCACCATCCATACTGCTCCTATAAGGCCAATTTTCAAGGTCTTAAAGTAGGATTTTCTGTGTGAATCTGAAACATTTTACTTTTTCATTTTGTTAAGCTTCTGAATGACCTCCATGTAGTCAGACTGCTTGTCTGTCAGCTACATGTTTGAGAAAACATTTACTTTCATATCTGTTTGTTTGATTAATTCAGTTCCTGGGTGTGGCAATGTGCAGGTTAATGCAGCACTAATTTTTTACTGATAACTACATCTGGAAGTTATACTCCATCTATGACACCATATACAATATTTTCTGTCCGTATCAACTTTATGATCAGGTCTTTGGCCAAAGTGTAAATGCTGATCATAGCTAGCACTAGCAGGCTACAGCAGGTAGCCTAGTGTTCAGAGCTCTCACGCCTCACGCAATGAGCGTGAGACACATGCAGTTTCCTGACTTCACAGGCCACACGACATTCCTCACGCTGAACAGTAACAGGTGGGCGGATCGACCCAAAATATGAATGCCAAGTCGGGATCAGTATCGGATCAATAGGCTACTTGTAGATTCTCTTGTGCGTCCACTAAATTTCTCAAAATGAGTTCAGCGGAGTGCAGATTCTCTCTCTGCGCCTCCCCTCCCCGCTCTGCCGGCAGAGGGCGCTGACAGCGGCCCGTGATGGCGGCGAGAAAGAGAAGCGCTTTGTGGACGTTATTCACTGCAGCTGATAAAGACAGTGCCACATGATGTGTGCAGAAAAGTCATTGCCACTGGGGAACACCACTAATTTACAGAAACATATCAAATCAGTTCACCCTCAAGAGAACTGCGAGCTGCAAAAACAGTTGAGGAAGGAGGAGGAGAAAGATCCCCAAACACAAGAGAACCCCGACGCAGAGTCTCTGGCACAGGCTTTTCAGCCAAATATTCAGGTCATCTCCAGCATAAAGAAATGTTTTCCACAGTGTAATTGGTGATCAGGGATACATTTTTAACACACAGTTATCAACTAATATATATTCAGCCAGTTGAAAAAAATCGTAATTGTTTTTTGGAACTCAAAAATGTACATAAAGATATACACCGTAACCTTGAAATATGAATATGGCTGAATACAATGACCCTTTGTGTTAACTGTTGAAGGAAAAATAGTATTCCTATTTATCCTACATGCATATTAGTTACAGTCTTAATTATCATGATAATTTTGTTATTTCACCTAAATAATTCACAAATAGCCATATATTAGGGAATGATTTCAGTATTTTTATACCGTTACATACTTTTGGATTGATGTAGTTAGTGAATAATGTTTTTTTGCTGATCAACCCATAAATGAGCTGCCTTTATAAATGTGCGTCCATATAAAGGAAAATAAACTGGCTTTCCAATGGTATGAAATGTACAACAAAGAAATCATTTAGTAAACACAAATTTCCTTCCTTTTGTTTCAAGTCCCCACACCTCAGGGAACCTAAAATCTTCTAAAGCTTTGAAAGGTTACAGTATGATATCAAAATAAATCAGAAACACACTTAAACGTGTTTGCTGATTCTGACCTCATGTTTGTTTAGACTTCCCAACATTATAATCGCAGCATTTAAGCTAAAGATATAATCCAGCAGTTTTTAGTTTACAACCTGCAAATGAAAAATAACAAAATGGCAATGTACGCAACAACAAAAAAAAGGGTTTATTTGGAATAGGCATTGCCAATACAAATAAGAGACCAGAAACCCTACACCTTTCAGCTAACAGACAACAGAGTGTGATTTGTAATTAAAAAGACAATATTTCTCCATTTGATACTTTTTTTTTTTTTTTTACATAATCAGATATCTTCAAAGTTAAAACCTGTCAAGAAAAAGGTTCCTCGATTACACTCTGAAATCCTTATAAAAAAGACGGTAACATTCAAAACACTGCAGTACGTTATTTTATTGAAGAACAAAAAGACATGCAACAAATAAAACATTTCATGTTTTACAAATTGTTCCTTTCTCCACCCATGTCTCTTTTCTTTTATAACAGAAAACTAAAAAGCGTCATCACATGAAGCTTCAGTTATATTTGACAGGCAAATGTGAAAAGAAGTGTTGCGCCTTCTTTGAAAAAAAAGAAATGGAAGAAAAAGAAAAAAAAAAACTTGAGTTTTCCTTGCATGGCCGGCGCTGTCAGTTCTGTCCGATGCCTTCTGAAGACATGAGTGAGGCAGGTTCTTCAATGCTGCACGGCCCCTCAGGTGAGTCAAGGTGGGGGTGGGGGGGTCCTGTTCTCAGTCATCTCAATATGTTTGTCTGGTGTTATGACACCAACGCTGGAGCTCTGAAATCTATGATTTCAAACAATGTAATAAATACAAACACGCTGACATCTTTAGAAAATAACAGAAACAACATGGTTTTCAGGCAGTTTTGTGACGTTTGTGGACTGAATTTAGTTTCCTGTTGGCCTAAAAAGCAAAGGTCTCCATTAGAACCTCCTCAGAATGGCAGGCTTCAGTCTATGGTCTGAGTACATGGGAACATAAAAAAACAAGATACCGTCCAAATCCAAATATGTGAAAGAAGAGTAAAGGTGCATATCTACATACTGTATATGGAGCATTCTGGGGCTAATACACATACAGCGGTAGCATCGAGAGAAACAGCACAAAATAAACGCAGATGATTTATTGACACAGAAAAACTATGTGTCGCCAGGGTAACGGTTTCTTTTTGGATTCCTAGAAACACTTCTGTATGCACACTGCTTTTATTTGGTACAGGAGCATCAGGAGAACCCTACTGGTCCTGCAGAGGACCAGACACTTCTAAAGCTGATTCCAATGCTTAAAATTCAAAGATTTTTGGTATCAAAGTATGTTCACGTCTCTGTGGTGCGAGAGCTTCTGTAAGCGTGATTAGCTTCGATAAAAACTTATTCTGTACATACAACACAAGTCACAGAGTGATGCTCACATTTGGGTTGATTCCTGTAGATAAGTGAGGTGTCACTTTAAGAACAGAGAACAAGGTAAATGAAGCTTCATCTGTGCCAAATATTCATAAAGGTTTTTCTCTGGTTTCTTCCCAACTGGACATTTTGAGTGTGGAAAAATGTTTCTTTCTTGCTCCACATTTGGCACAAAATCAGTCCAGTGTGTTCTGCACTGCATGTGATGTTCTGTGGGATAATGTTTAGACATGTATGTCCTTAACTAAATAAAAAGTGACCCCCCCCCAAACACTATGACACTTAGATTTGGTTACCAGCAGTATTTGGCCTGATATACAGAATCTGAACAGGTAGTGATGAGTATGACTTCTATGGTTACGGATCCTGCCCTCCAATCGGCAGGCTTCATTGTGCTTTATTTCATACTGACCTGCTGTACTCATCCTTGTCACTTTCTGGTTTCTGATATATTTTCCAGGATGTACTGGAAACGGCGCCTAGGAACGAGGCGGAACATTTGTCTAAATTTGAGTCAATTTATAAACCTCTCATTTAATCCTTAACTGGACTGTGACACTGGGCTAAATGTTGTCAAAAACACAACTAGTGTGGCGACAAAACTACTGGATCACTTTAAACCAAGCCTGAATACTTTTTATTTTAATACATGACTCAACAACAGTGCCTTGCAAAACTATTTTTAGCCCTGGAACTTTTTCACATTTTATCATTTTACAACCACCAACTAACTCTGAATATTACTCTCAACACACCATCCCCAAGGTTCACCTTCCAACAGGAGAACAACCTTAAACATACAGCCGGAACTACAATGGAATGGTTTACATCAAAGCATATTCATGTGTTTGAATGGCCCAGTCAAAGTCCAGACATAAATCTGATCACAGATGCTCTCCATCCAGTCGGCTGAAGTTGAGCAATTCTGCAGAGAACAATGGGCCAAAATGTCAGTCTGTAGATGTGCAAAGCTGCTAGAAACATAAACCAAAAGACTCTCAGATGATTACAGCAAAAGGTGGTTCTATAAAGTATTGGCTCATATTGGCTAAATACAAATTCATTACACATTTTTTTACATATTTATATTTGCACAGAATTTGCAGAAATTTTATTTGTAACATAAATTTCTAAATTTCTCATCATCTTCCTGGTTATGCACAATTTATGTTGTGTCACATAAAATCCACCAATAAATACACCGAAGTTTGTGGTTGCAACCTGACAAAATGTGGAAATGGTCCTTTTACAAGACACTCAAAGAATGGCATGAATTTTGTTAGGGCAGAAGATAAAACCGAACCCAGATTCACCTCCAGGGTTGGACTTTGGCACTACAGATGAATAAAAATAACCTGACAACAGGAACAGAAACAGACTTTAAATTAGGAGTTGCATTTGAATTGTTTGCTGTGTTGGAATTTAATCAGAGGTAGTGTGAGTGGGCTTTAAGTAACCAGACGTCGGGCTTGATGCTGCTGACTGTGAGCGTACAGGATGAATTTATAAGAAAACGTGAAATACAAAGAGGCAACTTGGACATTGAGTGGAAAATATACAAACTGTGAAGTCCAGACATGAGTCCCCTCTGCAGGCTGGGTAAACTGCCGTGGAGGTCCAGACAAAAAAAAAAAAAGGTTTTTGTCCTTAATGGTGGAAGCATCGTCCCCAGTCCCCAACTGCCTTGGGTCACATCCAGTCCTGCAGGATGGATAGGGATTTCAATTCTGGGGGGAAAGAACCGGAGGGGCAGTGAAGGTGGGAATCAGAGAACAGATGAGTGAGGGGGTGGAGGATCAGTTGGAGGTGTCCGAGTGAACACTTCCGGGTCCTTCTGTGGGTGAAGTCACTGATGAGGGGGTCGGAGCATCGGGCCAGCCACCGTTTGCCTGGTAGAGGAAGAGAGGAGGGGGTGAGTCTGCTGCTTCCATGATCAGATACAGCTCAGACACACTGAGGAGAAATAAACTGCTCTCCTGAAGATGCTGAGAACTGCACATTGGTTTCATTTAGATGGCTCCGACGAGAGGTTAAAGCATTTTAACCCAGAGACAAAGGTTCACCTGTTTGGTCACAATGATGGGGCCACATGTTTGGAGACTTTGAAGCTGTAGCACAGCGTACCTACTGTGAAGCACAATGGTGGCAGCATCATGCTGTGGGGCCATTTTGGTGTCAGTGGTGCTGCAGCATTTAACAAAATGGATGGAATGATAAAGATGTAGGACTGCCTCTTAACCTTTCACCTCAAATCAACAGCTCGATGTTTGAAACCTAGATGCGAGTGGGTGTTCCAACAGGATAATGATCATAATACACATGGATAAGTCTAGCTAACATTAAGCTTCTGGAATGGTCCCAACCTCAACCCTGTCGTAAAACTAGGGACTACGCATAAACCCTGGACAGAGTCCGAAAACCAACTGATGCAAATGAACTCCACAATGGTCAAATATCCGGCTGGAAAAATACCAGAAGATTTATAATGGCAACTAAAAGTCTGGTCTCTCTGCAACTTGCTAAGAAACAAATATCCAAATATTAGATGGGCTGTATGGAAATATTTAAGTCATGTATACTTTGGACTTTGTGTGGATCAGACTGCATGCAGTTCTTGTTTCAAAAATCACTAAAGTTAACATCTTTCCACCTTCCAAAAATAAACACATGACAACAAACCCAAAATGAACTTGGCATACATGATCATTCATGATGAATGGAACTGGAAAAGCTGCTGAGGCCTGGATGATAAACCAGCATGATCATGAGACCAAAACCAGTTATTAGCAGCCACACCACTTTCTTTAATTACATTCATAAAAATATCAACAATAGCAGCGCTGTCAGTACTAGAAACAGAACAAGCCTAAAAACAGCCACACATGAATCAAAATGTGAAAAGACCTTCAGAAAGCTGATCTGGCCCACTAAAATAACTGAAGAAACAAGAACAACTCTGCTGGGACTTTCACACAGACAGGATAACATGAGGAATCTTTTCAAAAAGTAGATGAACCAAATGTATACTGTTTGTGACACTTACTTCAGAAACAGAGGCTTATGTTGGATTCATTTAACAAAAGGCTCTCATTTCAGTGTGTGTGAGAACAAAAAGAAACAGTTGGAACCATGTAGAACTGCTGTTCTATGGGAAGTATTTATGGGATGCACTGCCTGCCTGCCTGTCTGTCTGTCTGTCTGTCTGTCTGTCTGTCTGCCTGTCTGCCTGCCTGTCTGTCTGCCTGTCTGTCTGCCTGCCTGTCTGTCTGCCTGTCTGTCTGCCTGTCTGTCTGTCTGTCTGCCTGTCTGTCTGTCTGTCTGTCTGCCTGTCTGTCTGTCTGTCTGTCTGTCTGCCTGCCTGTCTGTCTGTCTGCCTTCCTGCCTGCCTGTCTGTCTGTCTGTCTGTCTGTCTGCCTGTCTGCCTGCCTGTCTGTCTGCCTGTCTGTCTGTCTGTCTGCCTGCCTGCCTGTCTGTCTGCCTTCCTGCCTGCCTGTCTGTCTGTCGGCCTGTCTGCCTGCCTGTCTGTCTGTCTGTCTGTCTGTCTGTCTGCCTGCCTGTCTGTCTGTCTGCCTGTCTGTCTGTCTGTCTGTCTGCCTGCCTGTCTGTCTGTCTGCCTTCCTGCCTGCCTGTCTGTCTGTCTGTCTGTCTGCCTGCCTGCCTGCCTGTCTGTCTGCCCAGTCATTCTCCACAACTAACAATGAGGGCTGCTGAGACGGGTTCATTCTGGAACTGAAATACGTCCGTTTTTTTTTAAAAAGCCAAAGAAAAAAGTTGCCTTTTATATGAGAATAAAAAATGTGTAAAAAAAAGTCCCACCAAGAAGTGAACAGATTTCTGAGCCCCCCCCCCCCACATTTCAGAGCCACGGCTACGTAAATCACAAGCAAACAGCCGGGCTAACAGATATCCTGCTTTTACATTATGCATTGCAGGGCTTCTTTACAGGCTAGAGCAGTGAATAACACAGCATATTGTGGCAGTGTAAGATGTGGTAGAGCAAGCAGGCGTCCAAGGAGAACTGCATCTTTGAGGTCAAAGGACTGGGAAAGAACAGGGCCTGAATACGTAAGCGGCCTCTCAGGGTTAGTGCAGCTGGCTGTGGCATGTGCTCCGAGCAGCTAGGAAGCCTATTTGAATACACATCCATGTTTTTATGCGGGAGACATTTCATCTGATTATCATATGGCCAGTGAGGCACGACGGCGACAGCAGAGGACCCCAGCCGCGGCTGTGACTGTCCTCGTCCTCTCGCCGTGGCTCGCTGTCAGGGCCATTAATGTGGCAGGAACATGATCTGAGCAATGCGCTTGGATTGCTGTCCCAAGTCCACACTCTGCTCTCCTTGTGTCTGTCTTATCGATTTTCTCCTTTACGACACGGCTTGTCGCTGTGAATTTTCCTACTCTTTGCCGCCGCCAGCAAACAATCCCCCCCCCCCCCCAACCCCCATCTCCCACTTCCACACCCAAACTCTGCTTCAAAATAAGACAAACAAGATGAGAACGAACCCCTATGGCATATGAGCAGGGCAGTCTAGCAGTGTGAGGTTTTATTTTTAACGCTGCCTCCTGGGGAGCATCAGTGGAAGCTTCCGGCTAATCATGGGTCAGGTGGACCGAGGGATTTGAAGACCAGAGCACAGGGTGTCACCTGGCTGTGAAGGCAGTACGTGGCTGCCGGTGTTTGGACGGGCCTGATGGAACGTGACAGGCTCAGACGGCCGCTCTGCGTGTGTGTGTCCGCCACCACGGCTGAGCACGACGGGCAACGTGCTGCCCGTAGCACGAGCGATACAGAGGCAATCAAAGAGGTTATCATGGAGCTGAGACAAGTCCTACTAAGTGGCATTCTGAGCCCTATGGCTTCAAAATAATTGGTATGGAGAGAAAAGGGGGAAAAAGAATGCTTACATTGATGCCCTGCGGACTGTACATCTGGTTGGCTGTGAGTCCTTCACTGTATCCGCCTGTCTGACTGATAACATGGCGAAGGGTATCCACCTGAAACATTCCCAAACAGCAGACAAAGCAAGGTCAGTGTCAACACAGGAGAACAGACAGAAGGACAGCAGGAAAACAACACCGCTGTGGGTTCTGTACTTAGAGACAACAACGTCCAGTCACACAGAAAAGAGACATTTTTGCCAAAATAAATATAGTTACACGATGAAAACACAATTCCTCTGATAGTTTGACGAGGGAATAGTCCTTTATGTGACAGACCAACACAAAGTAGAGCGTTATTTTTATGTGGAAGAAAAAGGATACATGATTTTCAAAAGGTTTTACAAATAAAACTCTAAAAGTGTTTCGTGCATTTCTACTCAGCCCCTTTACTCTGATACACCTAAATAAAATCCAGTGTCAAATCAAGCAACTAACGGGACAGATAAATTGAGGATTAATTCTTCAGAGACAAATCTGAAAAGACCATGATGACTCCGGAGGAGCTGCAGAGATTCACAGCTCAGTTGAGGGAATCTCCTGATAGGACAAGTATTCATTCCCCATATCTGACTTTAATGAAAGAGTGGCCAAATGAAAGTCACTGTTGAAAGTAAGCCATAAGAAGTCTTTCCACAGGTCCTGTAACAGAGCAGCAAACATGTGGAAGAAGGTGCTCAGGTCAGATGAGGCTGAGATTGAAAGTGAACTTGAACAGTGAAAATGTAACACTACACATCATCTGGAAAACACCATCCACTTGGTGAGACATGGCGGTTGAAGCATCACGGTAAAGGGATGCTATCCTTTAGAAGGGACAGAAAGATGGTAAATGTTGATGGTAGGATGGTTGGAGCTAATTACAAGGCAACACAGGAGGCAAAGGCTGCGTAAGACCAGAAACTGGGGTGGAGTTTCACCTTCAAGCACGACAAAGCTGCTCCAGATATACATCAGAAGACCTGCAGCTCTAACAGCAGTGAAAGTTGGTTCTGAAAGGGGAGCTGAACACAAATCCACTTCACAGATTTCTATTTGTAAAAAAAAAAAACTTGAATCATTTTTCTTCCCAGGTGTGTGGTGATGTTGCAGATATTTCAGAAATGTCCAGGTTAATAACGTAAAAATATTCTGAACAACTAGAGGAAAGGCAACCAATATACAGGTTAACTGGATATTAATTCGAGCAAAAACAGTTGAGGTTGCCTTGGAATCAAATGTAGCTGTAGTTCCTAGAGCTGTTCAGCTGTATGTAATGACAAAAATACTCTTCAAGATCATAGAACACTTCAAATGTTTCTAGATCCCTGAAAATGTTTTATTGATCTTGTGAGCTTACATGTGTTTTTTGGGTTGGACCAGACTGGGCTGAAACTAGGTTCTGTTTTTACATGGAACACAGAACTATGTTGGAGTAAAAACGGTTCTGTTCACAGATCCGAGGAAAGTTCAAATTAAAACAAGAATACCAAGCAAACCCTAATAAATTAGGCATTTATACACTGCTTAGCAAGAAAACGGTATCTTCTGGCTGGCTGACACTAATATAGCTCAGATTTAGTAGTGAATGTCTACAATTTCTAACCGTGAGAGCACTACAGCTCACAATTAGGAGTAACATCAGTAAGGTGAGCTAATGAAAGCAGGATATCTGTCCAGCCCTATCTTCCTCCCAGCACCAGGCCCTACCTGTGACTGCACGTTGGCTCCCACCTGAGCCCCCTGGTATGAGTCCCCATTGAGAGACTGCACGCTCATGAACAAGTCCCCGGAGTTTGACATGTTAAAAGAGCCAGCAGAACCTGAAAGGAGAGAGGGAGCAGTGGAATCACAGAGAGCCAGCAGGGGAAGCAAGAATGGCCGTCCAGCCAGGCAGCAGCCAGGAGGAGCAGCATGCACAGGTTAGTGAGCACTGCAGCTGCACAGGTTGGATGAGACCAGAGCAGCTGAGCCAGGAGAGCAATACATGAGGACAGAGTCTATGCTTTAACATTAAACACAGGAGGAGCAGGTTACGTGTTAATTAGAACAGGAAAATACTCTGCTTGGCTGTTATGTAGGCATGATCACTGTGTCAGTAACAGTGTTTTCTACAGCCACAAACAAACACTGTTTTCAAATATGATGCATAAGATATGAGTGAAAGAAGGATAGCTTGTTCCTTCATGCTTACTGTATCACTCAGATAAGAAAGCTCCACCTTTATGTAAGGCTAAGTTAGGCTAACCGCTTTTATTTGTTTTAAAGCACGACAGAAACAATTTTCATGGAAGCTTTAAAGGATAAGTCTGGCATTTGTCTTTTTTAGTGTTCACCACATTTTTAAAAATGATCAAATTTTACAACGTATGTCAATCACAGGTAACAATAAGCATTGCTAGATTTAACATAGCAGTAAGAAGTTGAAACAATGCTTTTATTTTTATCAGGGTTACTTATGGTCCATCCATTCATAAAGGTGTCACAAAGGTTCACATTGTTATTGTCTTCTGTGAACCACAAGTGGTTTTATGAAAATATGAAGACGGGCCCGATTATTTTCAAGCTGAGCCTAAGTTTAGAAAGGACAGTGAATTCTGGTGACTGGGCTCTAATAAAACAGCAGCATGGGGCCACCTCTCGGCCCCATGCTGTTATATTATTCTACTGAGTTCTGCCATGCAAAGACACGGACCAGTTTGTATGGGCCCCCAATGAAGACATGTTTAAAGCCTGAAAATAAATTCATCTTTTTTTTTGCAGTAACATAATTTTACATTGAAAAATGTTTATGTAATTTGATCAGATTTAAAAATTAGGGAAAAATCCCCATGTTGTGAATTAATTGTTTTTACTACAATCGCTGGTGGCACCATTACTGATCCCCTACAGTCCCTTTAAAGTAAATTTAACAGAAGAAATTTCTGAATGAATACTATACTTTCTGATAAGGCGAGGACTTTCTACTAACTCTGGATGATCTAGATGGGTGTCAAAAACTTTAGCACATGGGCCAAAATCCCCTAGCTGAAAGGAATCGGGGTCCACAAAAACAACTAAATAACTGATTGTGTTTTTCTATTTTCACCTGCCTAGCAATAAAACTATATATAATTAAAATAAAATCCCACTGCTATGTCTAGGATTTATAAAATCTTGTTTAACTCCAGAACATAAAAAGGGTCTTAAACGTTTGCCTTAATAAAAGAAAGCATACAGTTTCCTCATTGTTTGGGCTGAATGGTTTCTTTCATGCTCGCATAGAAAAGGTTTTCACTTTCTGAGTCAAGAACAGGATAGGGGTCCCTCTTTGTTCAAAAACGCCTGCTGTATTTAGTGTAATGAATGGGAGCACCCATGTACGCTTTGGGTAAAAGTAGCAGGATGTCTGTGATCCTATTTACGATGACATTTAAAACGAAAGCAAAGTAAAGCAAACACGGCTATTAGAGACGCACTTTGTCTTCTCCCCTTTTCATCTTAAGATTTAAGTTTATCAGTGCAAATATCAAATATTGTCGACTCCCTTATCTGGTGGGTCAAATTAATACCTTTCGTGAAATGCAGCTGGGAACCACAACAACTCATTCCAGGGGCCCTCTCAGAGACGGCCCCTGGAATGAGCGACTCTCTGAGAGACTCTCTTTCATCTCTGCTCTTTGTGCTGCAAAATCTTTAAAGAGAGGACTAAGTGTTGTTGTTTCAGCAAACGGAGGTTGTATTAAACAGCATGGGTGCCAATAGTTGTTTTACCAGCGATTTTAATAAAAGAAGAAATATTTCTCAACATGGGAGTGAATGACTGTACTTTAATTTAAGAATGGGGTTTTTTTTAGCATGAAACTGCTACAACAACAAAAGGTCAGGCTTTTTAAACCAGGGTGCAAATTTGTATCTACATCATGATTAAGTTGGTGAAATGTTAATTTTTTATTTTTGAAGTGCTTTGTATCACCAGACTTATCCTTTGAATGCCATTACAAAGCATTTAACACAGTGTTGAAAAGGCACACATGGGGTTAATTGGGACCAAGAAGAAAGGACAGACTTTGCATGAGGGCTCAGTTTGTTTAAACTCTAACAGCTCTTTTCTACACTGCTCAGAGCAATATTAGGTGAATGTATAAGGTAATAATACGGATAAACATTGACCCTATTTCTGGAAATAACCGTGCATTATTATGTGATGGGCATAATTTATGTAGAATAGTGGCCTAGTTTGTCCTTTACAAAGGAACTTTACAGTATCAGCACTAAAAAAAGCCTTAAATGTGTTACACTGATGGACAGAGAGGAAGTATATGTCTAACCCCAGCAGAGCCAGGGACTTCCTGTCTCACCTGCAGAGTTTGGAGTGGAGGGTGAATTTGCTTGGCTTCCATGTGAGGATGCATTAGCCGCATTCACGGCAGTTCTTGCAGCATACATGTTGGCTTCTTCTTGGAACTTACCAATGTTTTTCTTGTATCTGATTCTTTTATTCCCAAACCAGTTGGAAACCTGAGCAGACAGAAAAAAAGAACCAAGTTTACTTCTTCAGACATAGAACCACACAGAGCCTCTTTAAAAAAGTACGACTGAGTTTAGCTTGAATGGCCTTTAATGGCATGTGCAACACTGCAGAGAGCCTCTGTCTGAAGTATGGGCTACACAGACTGGTGCTGTGAATCTGCATTAGTGCCAGAATGGAATGATTGCCAATAACGGTCTCATTATGTCACCATGACTGCAGCTATCATCAGAACTCACGCAAGCACCAATCAGTCAACTTCCGCTAACACCCATTACGGCTAATGGACTCCCAGATGAAGCCAGGGGGGTAATCCCAGCCCTAATGATAAACAACATTAAAATGAAAACCAAATCAATCCTGCAAAGTTTCTAATAGACAGAGTAGGTAAACATTCTCCTTTGTTATAGCCAAGAAACTGAAACTCCACAAATCACTGAGCTACTGAGCAGCTTCCACAATCGAGCCCAGCTGCATCCTCACATCATTTGGTAGAAATTAATGAAAGCAACGAAGAAAACAATCCATTCCCACATGATGGATTCACAACACAAACTGCTGTTTACCTTGGCGTTGTCATTGTTTTCCTTATTATCAATTCTCACAGGATTGAAACAAGTGGAGTTGCTGAAGTGCAGAGATGAAACAAACAAAAAAAAAAACATAAGCAAGATTTTCAAATACTTCACAGTGCTGTGATGCCAGAAACGCTGGCATCTTTCAGATATCTGTAGTGGTGTGATGAGTTCCTGTAACAGTTACAGTAGGTCATTATGGGCCTCAGATAGCTGCGCTGTGTATGGCTAGAAGCTGAAATCCCACAGCTATCATGTTCTTTCTTAATCACTCACTATTTAAACTCAGGGTCGTTTCCTAGCTTAATCAGTAACTTTGCATTGCATGTCCAATAAACCTCCTGGCCACTTTGGTGTTTTAGAACTTCAAAATACTTTTGATATGATTTAACACCGCAGCCCAAATCTTTGAGCTCTAAATCCAGGTGATTCTCTCGATCAGAGAGGTTCAGGTTTAAATCTGTGCTGTTTTCAGGATTCTTTCAGAATATTGGTGCTACTCTTCATTCTTTAGGTAAGCTGTACTTTGTTCCCAAATGGGTTTTCTCATCTCAGACATGTAGTTCATACACTGACTATTAGTTCATGGTCAAGCCCCAACTTATATCAGTGAACTCTTATATCTGTACAATCCCCCCAAGTCTCTGAGGTCATGCGATAGTCCTACTGGCTGTACATCACACAAGGCTGAAAACTAAGGGTGATAGAGCTTTTGCAACAGTAGCTCCCCGACTCTGGAACTCTATCTCCTTGTGTATAAGGACTGCGGATTCGGTGGTGTCTTTTAAAAAACAGCTAAAAACTCATCTTTTTAGGCTTGCGTTTGGTTAGTTTATTTTTGATTTTATCTTATCTTCTTTTTTACATTTATAAATATATTATTCCAATTGTGCCTTGTATTAGTGTTGTGAAGCACTTTGTGATCTGTGTCTTGAGAGGTGCTATATAAATAAAATTTTACTTACTTACTTCATGAAGAGTAGGAAAGTTGAAAGCATTGCTTTGCTAAGATATTCATATCCCTTGAACTTCTACCTATTTACTCATGTTCCAATCAGAAACCTCACCTTGACTGGAGCGTTGTACGAAAGACCAACACAAAGTAGAATACAACAGCGAAGTGGAATTAAAATCTAAAACATTTAAGAGAGGCACCAGCTCCCTTGTGACCCACTATGGAATAAGCGGTAGAAAATGACTGATTGACTGACATTTAAGAGAACCATTCCCACAGCATGATGCTGCCCACACCTTTCACTGTGGGAAGGATGTGTGTTGGGCGGTGTTAGTTTTTTAGCCAACACAGCAAGTAGGATAAAATAGTGTCCTGTTCTTAAACAACCAGAGCACCTTCTTCCTAATGTTTACTGAGTCCCCTGCATCCTGGGGCCACATTGTTTAAAAGCGCGCTGCAGAGAAAGAATAAATATGGTTTTAATTTCCACCGTGGAAAACTGGAAGTATACCTCTGCTTCTGTCAGAGAGCTTCACACAGGCTGTCAGGGAGCAGGGAGACAAGTGTATGAGCTACTGTTTGGCCCAGCACTGAGGTTAGTGCTTTGGTCATATCCATAATGGTTACTCTGGCAAGTCTAAATGTTAAGCCAACTTGTCCAAGAGGCAGTTGTGTGAAGTTCACTGCCCTACTGGGTTTACAGCAAACTGCAAATAGGTCTTTATTGGCTTTCTTTTAACAATAGTTTTCATCTAAGGACCAGATTAGTGAAGTTTTCTGGTCAACGGATTCTCCCACCTGACCTGTTTGCTGTGTTCCCCGGTCTTCATGATGCTGTTTGTTCACTAACGCTGTCTAACAGACAGCTGACGTCAGAAACAGAACAGCTGGGTTTGTACGACTCCTCCCCCCAGTATGGACTGGAAACAAGAGTTATGCTTTACTAAGATAAAACATGCAATCTAGGATATAATTTGATGAATAAAAACTCATGAGGGCACTTGGATGCATAGTTTGCATTCTTCAACAGGAAACTTGTCACAGGTCAAAATGAGCTTTTATTGGTTTTCTTACAAAAATTCTGCTGAGGCACATTTACCCTTTGGATGTTATTTTTGTGCTAATGAAATGCTCAACTAAAAGAATAGAAGAGCTGTCTGTGTCCATAAAGGCCTGAAAACCTTTTGTTAGCTCACTCGTCCAGACGCTGACAGCATCTTCAGTTAAAATGGTCCTTGTCTCACAGCTCTCTGTACAGTAGCGTTCCCACAGGTGCTGTGAGGTGGCACTGATCTGCTCGTACCTGGGCCACTGTGATGGCACACTTCTTAGCCAGCTCCTCTTTGGCCTCCTCGCTGGGGTAGGGGTTACTGAGGTGTGAGTAGAAATACTCATTCAGGATCTCTGTCGCCTGCTTGTTGAAGTTCCGTCGTTTCCGCCTACAAGGAGAACAACAGATCAGTCACAACACTTCGTACAACCTGAGTGTGAAATCTGAATCCTGGATGAGCATGTAGCGACAGTGGAAATCTCCCCTTTAACAGGAAGAAACCTCAAGCAGAACCAGAACCTGGCTCAGTGTGGGCAGCCAGCTGCCACGATTGGAGGTTTGATAGAACCTCAGGATGTTTGCTGACCGAAAGGTCCTGCAGCTCCTGTCTTTGTTCACATTGTTTGCCTCTGTCATTACCTTCTCGTCACACATTTAAAGTTTAATGGTTACAGAGACAGGTAAAAGAAGACGGGTGTAGAAAACTCATGAAAGCAGGTCTGGTGTTGTTCTGGTTTCACAGTAAGTACCTGTGGGTATATGGGAAGAAGGCCTCTATGCCAACAGTGTACAAAGATACACCACAAACCATTTGTCAACGCCAAAACAACGCAGCTCTTACTGTGTAGCCTAGAGAACCTCCTTTAGCAGCAATAATTCCAAATAGTTCTCTGTCTATTAGTCTCACATCACTGCACAAGATGTTCTGTCCAACATTGTTTGGAGACACTCACTTCTACACAGCTCTCTGGAGGTCCCACCACAGCATTTTCAATTAGTCTGAAATCTGGACTTTGACTATTCCATTGCAACACCTGGATTCCTTTTCTGCCATTCTGTTCTATTTCACACAGACTGGTGGATTCTTATTTTATGCAATGCTGGTTGTATTAGTTATTAACGCCTCATTAAATGAAACTCAACATTTTTCTCTTTATCAGTTTGGTTTCAAGCATGCTGGAATCAAGACGCCAAGATGATACAATGTTTGACAGCATAGAAACAGGCTGGGCTGATCCTACATGAACACTAACATATTTATCTGCCAGCAGACCTTCAAGCAGACAGAGCAGAGGGCGCTGCTGCCTTTGAGTTGCCTGACCCCTCCATCTTTTGCACCTATCAGGTCATGTCTGCCAGCGCCACATCCAAGGAGGGCTTTACATAAGCTGAAAGGGAAATCTCTTTGCATGTATCGGCTGGTTGAGGAGATTTACGCTAAAACCTCTGTCCCTCGCTCCAACAGCTCACAAGAAAATATGTAGATGTGCACAGCATGGGATCCAGCAGCCAGTAGATTAATCAGAGGTGCAGAGCATGCCAGCGCCTCTCATCCAGTGAAAGCTTTGCTCTTCCCATCCCTTCCCCTCGCTGCTGCAGCACCGCCACAGTCATTTGCAAGAGAATAGATATAGTGAAGCTTTACACGGGAGCACACGCCTCATTTAAATGTTATGCCTCCAACCCGGGCTTTGAGTGGAATTTATCCTTGGAGAAATGTATGCAAATCCAAAGAACGCATCAAAGAGAACAAGCGATTAAAAAAGAGAAAACTGTTAAGTGTTGCAGAGCACACAGGGAGCTCTTATTGGCCAACATTGCGGGGTGTTTTACTCCAAAAGGCATCCTAACATGCAAACCAGCCCAGTGTGTGTGGTACGCAGCAGAAAACAGTGTGTCATGACGTATTTTGCAGGCTACATCAGTCGTTCACAGGCATATGGGGCTTGAGAAGGCAGGCACAAGATGAGCTATTTGTGCTGCTGTTCAGCTGGGAGGTTATCTAGAGCACTGAGCATGTTTGAACACAAATGTGCACACAGTTAGAACAAGGACACACACCTGGCATCGAGGAAGCGGGAGCGCAGGATCATGACGGCTTCGCAGGTGCTCTGCTTGAGCTGCATCTGGATGGAGCTGAACTTGCGGTGGATGATGCTCACCATGCGCTCGATCTCTTTGGGCGAAATGGGCCGTGTGCGCGACTGCTCCCGCAACAGGTTCATCACATGGGTGGTGAACTCGTTACAGGCCTGTGGAGAAGGCACACACCATTCTGTCAGAGAGCAGGCTCCATCAAGTCAAACATAACCACAGATGAGACCTGGATTTTCAACAAGGCTATGTCACATCTGTTGCACGAAGAAGAGCTCACAGATAAGTTAAATCCAGCTTTTTGCTTCATGTAGGACAGGGTGGAGCTTTCTCCAAAAGACTAGATGGATGATAAGAACTTAAATGCATATTTAACAGAAACTGTGATTGAAGTACGTTGAGAGAAACCAGTGACAGCTGTTCCCTCTCAGACACACGCTTTCACAGCACAACTAACCCTGGGAGACGACGACACGCCGACGCTTCCTTCATTCTCCCGTGTCACACCAGGCGTGAATGTGCTGCGATATTACACTCCGACTCCATCTCCTACTGTCTCCTCTTCTTTACTTCTGCTTCTCCTGTCGATCTCTCCCTGGATTTAGCCGTGTCAGGCTTTGTCTGTGTCTGTCTATCTGCCTGCTCATCACAATCATCTGAAAGCAATGCTATTGTCGCGCATGCATCGGATACAAAGGCAATGAGAGGAAGTCACCCCCAGCAACACAGCATACTGCATATGATGGAGTAATCTGGGATAAAAACCAGCAGAAGTGAATTCTCACTGACAGTTGATGACGAAACAGTCTGAGTATGTGAGGCTTGCCACTTTATTATACATAGATACAACTCAGAAGAATTGAAAAGAGCAATTTATATCAGCACTGAACTGATATAGATTCTTTTTGATGATCAAAATACAACAAACAGGCTTAGAACCCAAAAATATCCTGCTTACTTCACCAAGGAGATCATTACTTGGAATGGATCAGGTTGTTAAGAAAGTGGTCTAAATGAGCAGTCAGGTAGCAAGAAAAGTATTTTATGGTTTGATGTCTGACCAGAGCGCTAAGATAGAAAAAGTTAGCATAAGTGGACCATAAAGCTGACCTGCAGTCAGCAAAACTACTGCTATCATCAGTTAGTCAACAGAGCAGCAGCTAACAGAAAGCTAATTATTCACCTACAGATCCTTGCAAAAGTATTCATAACCCTTGACCTTCTTTCACATTCATCACATACAAACACAAACTGCAATAGATTTCGTTGGGATTTCACAGATTTCGACACAAAGTACGGCAGAATTATGAGGTCAGGAGAAAAAGACACATGGTTTTTTTTTTTACATATACAAATCTGAAAAGTGTGGCTTGCATTTGTATTCAGCCCCTCCAATTTATTATTTTAAAGAACCATATTTCTCTGCAATGTAGAGAGTCTGTAAACATACATTTTCAAGTGCTGTCACAGATTCTCATTTGGATTTGAGTCTGGACTTTGACTGGGCCATTCTAACGTGTGACTATGCTTGAATCAAAACCATTCAATTCAATTCAGTTTATTTATATAGCGCCAATTCACAATACATGTCGTCTCAAGGCACTTCACAAAAGGTTTGGAATGGTGTGGGGTTGTTGGGGAGGTTAGATTAAACTATTGAGTGTTAGAGTTTGGCCATTTTAGAATGGGCTATGTGTAACTGTACTAAGTAAAATAATAAACTGATAAAGTTTGTCTATCTAGAGCCCACCGGTGGCCATTCTATTGTAACTCTTGCTGTATCTGCTGGAAAGTGAATCTCTGTCCCAGTATCAACTCCCTGAAGTCTCTAACATGTTTTCTTCCAGGTTTGACCTGATTTAGCCTCATCCACCCTACCACGATTTGTCCAGCTTCCTTGTCTAAGCTACAGAAAAGCCTCCCAAAGCATGATGGGAATGGAGTGGGAGACAGAGACACATTTCACAGTAGGGATCATTTCTTCAGGGTGATGTGCATCTTTAGTTTTTCACCAAACACAGCATTTTGCATTTAGTCCGCAACGTTCAATTCTGGTCTCATCTTCCAGAACACCTTCATCCACCTATTAGCGGAATCCTCCACATGGCCATTAGCAAACTGTAAACATCACTTCCTACATATTTTAATCAACAATGACTTACTTTTGAGCTGTGTATCTCTGCAGCAGCTCCAGAGTTCCCATGGGTTTCTTATTTCTCTTATGAATAATTTTCTCATCTAGAAGACCAAGGAGCACTCGAGGTATGTCAGGGAGATACCTACTGTGCTCCTTGGTCTTCTAGATGCTGTCTGTCCAACTGCTCTCTAATAAACCTCTGAAGCCTTACCAGAACAGCTGGAGTTATTCTGAGATCATTGGACTCTGTTTCAGGTGACTTTTAAAGACAACAGGTTACACTAGATTTTATTTAGAGGCATGAGAGTAAAGGGGCGTATGACACGTTTTATACTTATATTTTTAAATCATCGAAAAAAACAAAACACCTAATTTTCCACCATTCTAAAAACAGAACTGTTTTTAGGACTACATAAAGATCTTTAACTTTAGGTTCGTCTGAATTATAAAATTTGTTACAGTTTTTGGTGCTTTTATTACACTTAAGCCATGTAAAGAGGAAAATATGTCACCTAAAACATTTTCAAGGAACCAAACACTGATTCAACTCAAATATTTTGTTTGATTTTCTTTAAGATAAATAATTGCACATCTATAACCAGACGTCCATGGTTCGTGTCCAGCTTTTTCTGCTGTCCTCACCTGTTCATACTTCTCCAGCTCTGTGTGGTAGATCTGTCTGATCTGGGACAGCTTGGCCCTGTAGTCTGAGTGCTCCGCTGAGTTGTCGGCCCCCACCCCTCCTGAGGCTGCCGCTGCAGCCGCCGCCGCCGCAGACCCCCCGCCTTTCTCTGGGCCAGACACACCCTCTGCCAGCAGCATGTTGTCCAGGCGCATGAGCTGGGGGTCGGGAGGCTCCTCCTCCTGGGCGCCACGGATGCTGAGCACTGCGGTGACAAGAGGAGGTCATAGGTCAGTTCTAAAAGGTCACACCTGCAGCTGGGATGATGCACCGTAACAAGCTGTCAGCAACACAGCTCTGCTACATGGCTGAAGCCAGTCATACCATCCCCTCATAAATAATGTATTAAACGTCGATAAATTTAAACATAAAAATCAGATTTAAACAATTATTTCAGCAAATTGATAATAAACAGCATATTGGACACTTTTATCTACATATGACTTTCAAAGACATTGAACTGGACTTTAGAACAAGTTGCTTATGAATTAGAAAGAGCAGCAGCAGATAAGTGGAGCGGGAAAATGTGAATGTAATGTGTGGCCCAGGATGTCTCAGTATTTAGGGATGCATTCTCCATCAACCATCACTTTTATCTGTTGTTCTGTGCGACATCATTCCAGCTGCTAAAGCTGGAGCTGTTTGTCAAAACGGATTTTAATGATTTCTGCGCATGAACAGGGCTGTTTAGAGTAAAACAGATTGGCTGTAATATAGTGGGAAGGAACAAAGTAAGAGCGTATGACGTGACAGAGGATATGTTGTACATTTCATATTAACCAACATGATCTGATGTGATGTGGTGAAGCAGGGAGTGCATGTGCTCGGTCTAGTAAAACTACCTTCCACTAGAGGTCTCCCTTGCCATTTAGGACACTTAAATCCCACCTTCCATTTTCTGAGCTGAAACCGTTCCCTGGCTCAGCCTCGTCTTCCTCCATCCTGTAGCCGTCCATTTCAATATAACGCTCCTCTAATATATTCAGCTTAGTGCTGCTTGGATCCAAACTGATCCTGGAGTGGGAACATTACAGATCCAAACATGAGCCCTGGCTCTGACTTTGTGGACGACTGTTTAAAACTGTGCAGCTCGTCATTCATCTCGTTGTCTCTGAATGAAAAGGGACAGGCAGGGAGCACTTCATTAATTCAGAGACAATGGGAGTGCTTGGTGCATTAACCCCAGACTGCTGTCCGGCTTGGTAGTTCTGGGCAGGGGGTCACTGGGATGAGAATGAGGCCTGCTGTACTAGCAGCGGATGAGGAGGGGGTTCACTCCTGCAGGGGTCAGGGGTTCAGGGCGTGTGCTCAGCAGGCGGCAGATTGAGTGAAGGAAGAAAGCTGGAGGAGGAGGAGGAGGAAGGGGGCGGTCTGTTGGGATGGCAGAACTGTAAAAATATAGTGTCTCATTATCCAGAGTCCGTCAGCACTCCAGTAATCTATAGACATGTTCGCAGGGGAAAGGCTCAGGCAGCTTTACGGCCGCCTTACCTTCACAACCCCGCCACCGCAGCCCCGGTATGAGCCGATCCAACCCATTCCATCAGTAACTCTAAACCTACCTGTCTGCTTTAGTTAACATCCATCAGCGGTGGCCCCCCTGCTCCCTCTACTCCCGACTGCTCACCAGCACAGAGGCACACTTTCCTAAAGTTACCGCCTCATAAATACCCGAATGAAGTGGGTGTTAAAACGAGGGCGCACTGCAACGTCCAGTGAAGGAAAACCAGCTGTGTTGTTGGGAGATTTTTCCAGCAGGAAAACAACTCATGGTGGAGATGCAAGTGAAGAGAAGGAAAGAAGACTGACAACTTTTCTTTATAGTGACAATAAAAACTGGACACAAAATCCAGTTCAGGGTCCAGGCAGATGCACCTATCAGGGTTTACCTGGCTGGTTCAGATGTCACGTTTTTGTCGAGGTCTGATTAGCCAATAACAGTTTTGACAGATTCAGATTTTATTTAAAGATTACAACACCTGCAAACAGACAGAGGTAGTAGTATTGAATCCAACAGAAAATGAAGGACCTCCAGGATCTATGCAGCAAACATGGTTCCTACGCATTCTAGAAATGTCTGGAAATGCACGAGAAAAGGAAAATATGGAGTCCTATTTATTTCAAGTGCTTTATCTTCATTTCCTCAATCACTTGTTTCTTGTAACATGTTCACTCTCAGTATTTGGGTTTATTACTTACTGACTAAATGAACAATTAAATAAAAACTAGGCTATTTCAGTACCTATATGAGCTCTACTTAACTTTAAATTTATAGTAGGTTGAACTGGATCTGTGGTTCTTAGATCAGGTCTAAAATGCCAAACAAAGGATTAAAACTACTATTTCCAGGATTGTTTCAGGATTATTAAAAATGAAGCAACTAAAGTTTAGTAACTGTGCTTTGCACAATCTGCATTTAGTCTAAGATGCTCCATTAATTATTTAAGAAGTCCAAGAAGCATTGTGTAGGCTCGCTATTATTATCCAGACTGCTATTCAAGCAGCTTTAAGCCAATACATTACACTTAAACACCCAGGATGTTACAAAAATGTGGAAAAATATCCAGAACTGCAAATCTGGAAAAATATGGAACGTTATAAAAAAATAAACTATATTCCCGACAGCAATTGTTTGTTGATTGACCCACCGTTGCCAGCAACAGCAACTTTAACTATTCTGCAAACATCTTCCACAAGGTTTAGGAGTGTGTTCATAGTTAGATGAGAAAAGCATGAGAATAGCAGCCTCTGCTCTAATTCATCCCAAAGGTGTTCAAGAAGGTTGAGATCAGGACTCTGAGCCAAACTTTATACACCTGCAGCCATTGAAGTGATTGGAACACCAGATTTCACTGATTTGGTGTGTAGGAACCCTGAGCCTAACCTTTATCCGATCAAAAAAAACTCCACAAAGTTAATGAAATGACATGCTGCTAGTTGACACTATGATGAACCAAAACTGGTGGAAGTTCTTAGTTATGATGCATTTAATGAAAAGGCAAAATCATTTCTGAATCATTAAAAAAATATTAGACCTGATTAAGGGAAATTAGCCAATTTCCGTCTGTGGTCCACTAACTGGTGCGTCTCTAGTTTAAAAGTCATATGAAAATCCTTTGCCTGGTGTTCTAAAGGCTGTAGGTTTGCTGATACATAGCTTCAATTTACAAATTAAAGATTAACCTCGGGGTATGACATGCTGAGAGTTCATGGCTTGATTTTGTTTTTTAACATAATCATAAACTATCCAGTCTGTCGAATAAAAAGAGAATGTAAAAGTTCTCAGTGTCCACAAAAACAATTCTCTGCCTGTCTGCCAAGTTTCCTGCTTAACATTCCCAGAGTGTTTATTTTAGTTGGCTTGAAGCTCCTCCAGCATCAGTCTTCTGAGCGCCTGTTGCAGAGAAGGTCATTTCTTAGAAGATGTCTTGCAAAGGAGAGAGAGAAACGATCTGGCAGTCATTTTCCTCCCTGGCTAAATAAGAATGTTAATGTAAAAAATGTAAAACGAACGACTCCATCCAGCAGCCATGCTTATTCCAACTGGTGCATTATGCTCAAATTAAGTACATGAAGAGGTCCTAAATTGACAATGAGCACAAACTCTGATGTGATCCCCAGACTTGGCTTGTTGACACGTGTATATGGCCTCACTAATCAGCCTCACATCACAAGCCTGCTCCGCTCACACACGGTGCGGCCCAGATCCCAGTGCCGCTCGCTCTCACTGCTGATCCAGCTGTCTGGGAGAGCATCTGTCAGGAGGGAACCCAGGAAGGAACAATGCATTACGCCATGTTGGCTGTGTACTGTCATCCCTCATTGACAGCACATTGTCACACTTACACAGCGTCCTCGGAGCCGGGAACAAGCTAAGTAGCTGCCTGCCTATAATATCAGCTCTTCCCACACTCTCCTATCACACCATCTTGCTGTGGATTTCTGCTCAACAGCATTCATTTCTAATTGAACAGAGTAAAAAGTGACTTTTCATCCATGCACGGACCAAACCACAGGCTGAACAGTGTTCAGGACTGATGGGAGCAAATGATGATTTATTTATTCTGCGCTGAAACCAAAGCACATAATTACAACAATGGAAGGATTACCTCAAACAAATGAATAGCAGAAAAAGAAAAAGGGATAATGTGCCTCCATAAAATTGGCTTTGCTGTGGGTCATAATTACACGACTCAGTGAGGGCCACTTTATTGGCTAATGGCAGCATAATTGATTCATCCTAATGTTTCCGAGCCTTGGGTCTGCCGGGCTCTCTCTGTCTCAGAGTGCCGCTGAACTTACTTAGCCACCCGCAGACAAAGACCAAAGCTTCTCCCAGGGATAAACAATTATCTCAGTGTGGGTGATTTGAACCCGATCCCCTCCCCTCCTCGGTCCGTGTCTCCAATGGATACCACTTCCTACTTGGAGGTGCTTCAAAGATGGCTTGTTGTCAGCCAATCTCTTATTCCGCCCCCTGTTGTTGACAGGCAATTCTCACAGGGATGCAAAGCACCCAGCTTTATTGCTTTGCTTCATTTCATATGTTGATACAAATGCAACCACAGGAGTTTGACGCCGGTTGTGGTTGTTGACGAATTGACCAATAATGTGCAAAACGCACGATTGTGGTGGGATGCTGGAAGGGGAATGCTGGGTATTTTTAGTGCTCTGGGTACAGACGGAGACGAAATGTCACCAACGGAGAAGGCAGGAAATGTAAACTGGAACGGGAGAACGTGACATTTGCTTAACCTCACTACATCTGGCCTTTTCCAAATCAAATCGATCTTTAATAAAAACTCGGGGCAATTGGCTTTTGGAGAGGTGGATGTTTAACCGTCTCGACTGTGCTCGTTTATCTGGAAATATTTATTTCATCTCCACACAGCTGAGGGGGAAAGCTTTGCTCTGCTAGGATAAGCTCAGAATACCATGCTTGTGGATGATTTACATCTCTATTTGGGGGAGAGAAGGCTGCTAAGCCCCCTGTTCCCCTTCACTGCTTGTTTTCAATGGGCACACATGTATGATTCTCTGCTCCCCATATATTAGTCATTCCAGAAGATTGGCTCAAGGCTTCATATGAAGATGGGTGTGGGTATTAATATATTAATCAGAGCAAATATAAATCATGTGAGAGCAGCTCTGAGTTTTGAGTCATTTTTAGTTAAAGAGTAAAAAAAAAAAAAAAACTTGTGTCAAAAGAAAACAGGATTGGTGGTTCTTCAGGAACCACAGAGATCCTTCATAGATTGTCACATTATGCCACCATCCACATCAGCAGTTGATAAACGTGAAAAAAACCTAAAAATTTACAGCAAATGGAAACAAGATCCAGGTCTAAAAATACACTTCTTAGTCAGTCACAATATTTGGGGTTGTATCAAAAGCTTGACGAGAGGATTAAGATTCCTTCCAGGACACCGCTTGCATCTTCAAAAATGTTTCCGTTTTTTTATGGCATAACAATATCAGACACACACAGTTACAGCCCACCATGCTCTCCAGTCCAGATATCTTCTCCTATCAGATTAAAAGAGGCAAATGGCAGCTTGTCAAAAACCATCACCATATGTAATCCCCTTCTAGATTTGGAAGCCATGTTGACAGGGAGTGTTGGCATGGCAGCCTGTCACGATGATCGTCTGATTGGAGGAAAGCCTGATGTTTAATTAATGACGTTAGGGCTGTTCTGTCACAGTTGGAGAGATGGGCCATAATACATAAAGACCTCTGACTCAGACTGGATTCCTAGGCTCAAACTGGTGGAGACCCTCGTGGAAGCCCCTTCAGTTCTGCACTTAGATACTGAAATTGAATACACAGCGTTAGGTTATGGGAAGCAGCACAGGGACAATCAGCCCCAAGTGACTCTTCAAGGTGGTTTGGGGACTTTATAAACATACAGAACATGTCCCTGGTTGGACCTGTCCAGAACCTCCAGGACTACACCATCCACACCCCCCAAAGCCAGAGAGTGGGGGTGAGTGGGGAATTATACTGGGCACGCTACAGATTACAGGTGCCTAATCAGGAATTTAACACTAACGTCAAAAAAAGCATTACCATTTTTGGCTATAAAATGCCTGCCAAAATTTGTTTATTTTCATCCAATCAAAAATGTTTAGAAAATTAAAATAGCATCTGGTAGGTTACCATTGCTGAACATGTTTAAATACAGTTAGGTTGTAACAGCATTACTGCACGTTTCTGCAGTCTGCCCTACTATAGCGACAAATATTTCAGCAGGGCAGCTTTCATGAAGAACGGAGCCTATGGAAATTTAGTCAGTAGAGGTGCACTTCAGGCTTTTAGCTTTAATAGCAGGCTTTACATTGTTTTTGATTACAGTGATGCTGCAGAGACCTGCAGAGGTCATGTCAGCAGGTAACAGGAAGCTGAAGGTATAACAGTAAAGTCCCTGTTTTATCCTTCTGAAATGTTGGCAGTCTGTTTTCTATCTCACAGTTCAGGTAAGGATCTATTTACTCTTCATGGAATACACAAGGAGACTGCTGCCTGCAGTTTGTAAAGCTAACCATGCTAGCTGCAGCTATAATAAGCTTGACAGTTTAAATGTAAACTCTGTAATGTCGTCTTTGTTATGGAATTAAACTAAAATCAGCTCTCTCTTTGCACACAGTGTGACGTCACCTCCCAATATATAATTAATGAAAAAAAAGGTTCCTAAGGGCTCCACTATAGCAACAATGCAGGATTTCATTATATTAGTATTTGTTTGATGCAGCACTGTAACCATGGCCTGTTTTGATAAATCTTCATTTTACAGTTAATATTATTAGTTAATTATAGTTCCTAAAGATAAATTTTAATGGTCTAAAACTGGTATTGGCAGGTAAGAGCTTCCCAAAACCTATTTGTGGCTAAACAGAAATCAGCCATTAATAAGAGATTAAATTCAATTTAAAAATAAAAAAACAAAAAGAAAATGAAAGTATGACCCTTTATATTGTAGAATTAAAAATGGAGTCGTCTTTGCCTTAAAGGGTTCATCATTAAAACTACATGCCTGCTTGCTGAAAGCCAAGTGCTTTTGCATAATTAACCCTTTCTGGTCAGGCAGTGGTCGGCCTGTCTGCTTGAATTTACAGTGACAGCACGGTGACAGCGCTGGCCCTATTTGTTTTCACCGGTGCTTTAGTAGGCCCACTTCATTGTGGCTTCAGCGCTTAATAAATCACAGCCGAAGCCCCCACTCTCCTCGCAGGCCTGTGCTACGGTGGTCCTGTCACGAGGCGAGCACCCGAGCTGAAGCGACAGCTACATGCTAATTCAACATCGGCATAATTCATTATACAGTCGCAAGTGTAGTGGGATGGAAACGGGAACCAACATACACCAGGAGGAAGATGACAGGCATCAAACTATTAAATCCTGCTCTGCTTAAGTCCCCTCTGTTTATCTTTGTGAAGATTCCACTCTTTCAGCTCCTGTCAGCAACAGGAACATTACATCATATATTTCACTCACTTATAATTGGATATACACAAAGTCACTTCTAAAACAAAGACATCGTCATGGACTGTATTCTAATGCTAATGAAAAACACCAGAGGTCAATGGAAGGGTGCAAACTGAACTTCTTAAGCATTGTTAAAAAGAAATCTGCCTTTTTTATGTAACATCCTGATCTATACAGCCACTTACTGTCAGAAATCCACAAGCTAATGTAAAATGACATATCAAATGGTAGATGGGAGCTACTGCACTAAAGGGGAAATTAACAAAAAGATAAGGAGTCAATTAAAGCGATAAGGCTTTGTGCTCTCCAGAAGGTGAAAACCAAGGAGAGCCGAGCTGACAGCCTTCACATTAAGGTGCTCTGTTCCTCTCTCATCCTCTGTGTGACCACTCTGCTTTGTCACCGCCAGTTCATCAGACGAAGAGGGAATCGTCTGATCTATCTCACACACATACAACTTCCCAGATACCAACGATGGATGTTATTAGACCTGAAGCCTTTAAAATACTGCATTCTAGAGCCATTTGTGTTAGAGTGGTCGTTCATTGTACTGATGAAACACACTCTAATACAATACTACTGTTTCTTAGCATCATTAATGTCTGTTTAAAACACTACCGAAGCATCATTAGAGGAGCAGTATGACTGATCCTATCTCAGTACAATCGGTACACCAGTGGCCTCTAGCATCCATCCACTGATGTGTCTTCTAAAAACAGACATATCATCCTTCTTTCAGTTATCATGGGTTAAGTGGTGCAAACTTTAACTATAAATTCATAACTTTTCACAAGTTCTTAAATTCATGATTGCAACCCATCAGGGGGCTCACTACTGACCAGGCATGTTTTTATGGTTGACTTCTCTGGTAACATTAGAACAATTAACCACGATTAGTCCAAAAGGACCTTAACACAATATAGCATGTAACATATTAGGGATGGACCGTACTGACTGGTCAGCATCAGGGAACAACATAAAAAAATGACATACATTCTTTCAGATCAGCAAATCCTCCCAGCCACCAGGTCGTGGTAACTTTACTCTCTGGTATAAATGCTGGAAATGAGTGAAGAACACTCAAAGTTTGCTATTTCAGTATTAGCGAGGTGTTTGAAAGGAAGTCAGAGAGATGCCTAAAGCTATTTAAAAGCAAACTCTATTTTCTATAACATGGAGAGATCTGTCTGCAGTTCATTCAGGCACACGTCATCTTAAAGACTTTCAAAATCACCAAAAAGCTGTCATGTTGTGCGAATTTGGAGCTGGACCAAAGCGAAGACAGGAATGTGGAAGCAGCATAGTGAGAAAAAGGATTTAATAATATTGAAGACCAAAACCTGGGGGGGGGCTGCCAAGGAAAGCGGAACTAGGAACATGGATAGAGAAATATGGAAGTGTAACAGGCAGACTGATGGGAAGAATAAGTGGGAAAAAGAAAAAGCAGGCATGGTAACAGGAGGATCCAGCAGAGAACAAAGAGAACCAAAGAGGTCATATGCTGAGGGAGGTGTGGAGAATGTCATGGGATGCTGGGGTGATAATCAGGAGATAATGCGGGAGCAGATGAGGCAGAAGGTAAGTAAGGAGACTGGGGAAGGGATACCAATTAACACTGAGAAACTAAACTAAGAAACAAGGTAACACTTAACCAGGGAGAAAAACAAGTACTAACCTAAGGGGAATAAACTAGAATACACAGGAATAAACTAAGAAACTAAACACAAAGAAATTAACTAATAGGGCGAGCACTAACTGACACTAATGAACACGGAGAAATAACCAGAGTACGGCAAGACCTTATAGAACATAATAAACAACAGGGAGATTATGAGAACACAAACACAAATGAGAACAAAAACCTCAAGGATCATGAAAAAATGCATAAATTACAATCCTGATGGTTGAGTCAATCCAGTGGTCAGGCTTTGAACACAGACATTCAGGATGGGTAGCAGTTTAAGAGCGTCTAGGCAAGTGTCCTGTGTGTCTCACATGAGAGTCCAGCAGCATGCACCAGACTGAGGCCATCCATAGCCTCAGGCAGTGTGTTGACTGGGCCTGCCATGTCATTAACACTCGCCTTGTTCTGCTCTACCTTATTAAAGCCATTCCTTCAGGAGAGCAGACAAGCATGTCACAGCGTGAAACCAGGCCAAGGAGGAAAGGTGACCACACTGCCACCCTCAGTTGGAGCGGGAGGGGCGGGGAAGGCGGCAGCGTGGTGGGGACTGTGTTGTCATCCTCATCCCGGACCCCCTGATGTCCCTGTGATTCCCTTGTCAGTGTGTGTTAATGGAAGTCACAGTGGTTATGCTTCTTCACATTCTTATCTTGTGCAGCAGCAGAGTCACACAACCCAGCGGTATCTGTTTAGCCTGACCAGCCACCACTGCTGCGCTGAATATTGACAATGTCTCATCATTTAACAAGAAAAATGCCCTAGATGACTTGATCTAGAACAACTGAGATTCAACCAAGCTCCACACAATACATTCAGCATAAACAGTCTGGTAGTAGCCAGCTATTAGAGATTAAATGGCTCTGACTGCTGAGCTCAACAGAACAAAACTGCTCCAGAACAGGGTCGGAGAACCCTTGACTGGAAAGCCTGGCAGCTTTTAGCTTTGTCCCATCTAACTGACTGAATGACTGGTGTGTGTGGCATTTTTCTCAGAGCACAGCTCTGCAGCTGCCAACCAGTTTATGTAAAAGTGATTAGCAGTAATTAATCCTTAATCACTGTGATTAGCCAAGTTGCAGTAAATTAAACCACATCTGGAGCAGCGGAGGGCCCCTGAGTGGCAGCAGGCATGCTTCCAATGAATGGCACTGATACTGAAACTACCTGAAACACCTGAGAGCTAAGCTACCAGGCTCGCCTCAGCTGCCTGCACTGAACGTTGGGGGCCAGTGTCAAGGAGCTGCTAAAGGAACACCAGGAAACACCTAAAGGTTATCTGAGCTAAACATTTCAATAGATTAAAGATTTTCTGACAGAATGACTAGACTATGCTGTTAGGGATGCAGGGAGGAGGTAGAGAGCAGGTGGAAGAGATCCTGGGGAGGTGCAGACTGGACCAGTCCTCTGTGGTCGCTCACACTGAGACAGGTTTTACTGAAGGCTATTTATGTTAGAAGGGAGCTTTCCTCTCATTGACACCACATGCATGCTCATTATGATGGAGTGCTGCAACGTTAACATCCACTGTTGCCACATGCTTGTTCTGGAGGAGTGCATGATGCAGTCGGCTGCGCTTCCTTAAATAGGAACCTTTTTGCAAACTGGCATAACAAACTGAACAAATATCGATATTTGAAAGGCACTAGAATTTCAGGTGCTATGAACTGAAGCCCCCTTTTCAATACTATATCTGGCCATTCAGATGGACTTTAACTATCCAATATGTCCAATGTGAATTTATATCCAAGTGACCAAGATCAGAAAGCTCAGGCAGCGGTGGGGATACTATGATGGAAAATGAAGTAACTACCAAGGAAAATGTAGGTTAGTCATAACTTCGTCATCACAATGTTTAACAATAATATTCCAATCTAATTTTTCCTATAATAGTGTAGTCCTACATGTAATTGACTTTGAATCTGCCAACATAACTGAAGTGACAAAATATTTCTGGATGTAAACCTGATGTGTTTGTTTTGTAAAGAGCCTCGAGACATTAGTTGTGGATCGGAGCTACATGAATAAACTAAATTGACTTGAATTGAATTATTCTCCCCTTAGATTTTAGTGGGTATAAATCATCATATAATTTAGGTTTAATTTCATAGTAATAGCCTACCTCACACTGCCAAGTTTAATATTTGCCAATGATTGTGAGCTATGAGAGAAGCAGGTTAAACTCCTAATAAGAACAATAAGACATGTCGGAGTTTGCTCAATCTGAATGGAATGTCAGCTCTCCAGTCTTCCCTTCCAGGAGACCGCCCTGCAGACTTTCTTCACTCATCTACAGGATTCTTCTGAGGATTGCATCTCTCTACCACTTCGCTGGCTGACGGTGCATGTTTGGTGACAAATATAATAAACCTACAGACTGATAGCCTTATGAAAAAACATCAGAGCAGATTTCCAACATCACAATGTGCACACAAGCCCACACTGAGACCTGGGACCCTGTGTTGCATCCACACTGAACTGGCTGAAGATCTCTGGGGGGATGATGGAGCAGCACTGGTGGGTTCAACATGTAGCATTTTCTCTCCAGATAAATGATGCAAGGAGACTGGTAGTGTGCTGTGAAACTGGTTCCATCACAGCGGGTGTGCTGTCTCTTAGCCCAATGATTCTCTTTTACCCCCCCGGAGAGGTTTCTCCTGGTGCCCCAGTCTCTTCCTGTTACACAGCTCCAGATTAATTACACACTTTAATGAGCTGAATTATTAATGGGGCTCTCACTTGGCACTTTAAGGAAATGCAGAGGAGACGATACAGTCTAATGTCGGGAATCTGCGCTCTCATTAGAGAGCAACGTTATTTAGCCGGAGAAATAATAGGATATGGTATTTTACACATCGAGAACAGTGGAGCTACTTGAGCATGAATCCACAGCAATAAAGAGAGGAGCCTGCAGAGGCTTGTGCACAACATTATGTCATTATGACTGCAGGCCCCAGGAAAATGAAAGGCCATCTAATGCAGCCACTCAGAAGGGTTTCCTTTCTGATTGTTCAGCACAGATGGGAGCAATAATACCTGAGATGAGACGGACTAAAGCATAAGCGAAATGAATGAAATTCCAGGGCAATTTCCAGGTGAATGTCTCATTTCCCTCCTCTCCAAAATGGATGGTTTTTATCTGTGTCGTTTAAAGGAGTGAGGGTGTTCATCAAGCTCAGGAATGTGGGGAATTGTCATTATGAAAGCAGCAAAAAGCTGCAGGAAAATGAGATTATTCATATAATATCACATTTGCTGATAAAAGAAATCCCACAGCGAAGAGACAGGAAATGAAACCAGGAAGCAAGTTTTAGAGTTGTTCCTGCAGGTCTACATTTATATTTCTGTGAAGTGAAATTCAATCTCCTCTCTCTTTCTGTGTATGGTGGGATGTGTGTATGCTCGATAAGATGTTTCACGTCCGACACTGGAGTGTGGTTAATGCTCATATGTATGATGTGAAGCAGTGAAGAAGAGAAATGACTGATTTGTTCACCTAGTGGTATGTTCAGGGTCTTTATAGCTGACACCAACCTGAGCTCTGGGTTTTTCAGAAAAAAATTGCTGGCTCGTGGAATCCACAGTGGGATGCACTGGAGGGGTTCCTCTCTGTATGTTTGTGTACAAGCAGCTGCCAGAGCTGACTGTTCCAGGTGCTCAGGTGGAAACAATGAAAGGCTCATTGTGGAATACATCACAACTAAATGCTCTGTGTTGCTTAAGACTGAGTGGGTTTTGGCTTTATCTCCATATTTGAGACGCTTCAGGAAAACTGATGACACGTCCCTTGATGAAAAAGATAGAGATCTGAGTGACGCATTTTCTTCCCCGCCTGGGCGATGCAGCACATTAGCACAAGGCCCTGATTAGTAATCACTGTGGAGAGTAATCGGATGACCTAGAATGGCCCGGGTGGCAGTGCAGGCAGGCGTCTGTTTAGAGCAGAGTCTTTGTGCTTTCCCGCAGCTCCAGACACAAAGCCCAAGGGATGCTGCAAGCGCACACAGCTAAACACCCCCCTGTAGCCAAGATAAACACCACACAAGTTCAGTGCTGATGAGTGAGCAGCTGATTACTTGGGTTCTTTTCGGGTCAGGGAGCAGATGTAAATGTAGGTCAAGAGGGAACCCTTCTTACAAATCAAGAAGGAGAAAAGTAAAGGGTGGAGTAACGGGGGAGGATACAGTCGGTGTCTTTGTATGGACACAAAGAATAAGGTCGACCCAAGAGAGGAGCAGCAGGTTGGGAATGTTAAACCACTCTCCAGGTACTCCAATTTCCTCCCACAGTCTGCTGGTGGCTCTAAATTGCCCTTTAGGTGTGTGTGTTGCCTGTCCAGGGTGTACCCCACCTCTTGCCCAATGATCACTAGACAAAAGCACCAGCCTCCCCCACCGTGACCAGCAAGGACAATCGGTTACTGACAATGGGTGGATGGATGGATGGATGGTAGATCATCATAAGTGATCATCAGTGAATGTGTAAAAGTCTTTATATTGTTCTGTGGCTGATCTTTTTATTTAAAATGCAGGTTTGGTTCTGTGGACGCATCCAGAGCTATCCAGCCACATTCTGGATGGTCTTCTGTAGAGAAGAACCAATCAATTGGCCATCGCAATCTGACAATTTCCTGATCAGTGATAAGCAGATCAAATACTTAAAAATCTGATTTGTTTTCCCTGTTAATTAAACGCAAAAACCAAGAACTCCCACCATTTTTGGTCCATAAACGCATGAACCAGGGTGTGTTGGAACAGGACAGTGCCTCCTGAGGACCGGAGTTGGAGAACCCTGGCATAAACCAACAACATGTACTTTGACGCATTTTTTTGAGTTTAAACAAATATCAGGTAAAGGTTCGGGACATGTGCTTTGATGCAAGCATAGTGATAATCTTTAATCCATTCATTTTCTGTTAGACTCAAATTACTACCTATATCAGAACCTGCAGCAATTTATTTCTCTTTTAGGAGTAACAGGAATTGGTCAAATTTAAAAGCGACAAGTTAAACCGAGTAAAACGTGGAAACTGGCATTGGCCTGGTACAGCCTGACTGATGCATCTTTAGTCTGCAACTGGATGCTGAGCTCACACTGACCTATGTACCGCACCAGTTAGTCTCTCTAGACGCTCTAAAAGAAGATCCCAGAGAACATTAACCGAGATAACCTCACAACCACCCTCCAACACTTTTACTCTGAACCCATTCCAGTTCCCTCAAGAAAATCTCAGCTCTACAGTTCTGCAGCACTTCATTTCACCACACAGCTTAGATGCAGCAGCAACGGCCTAGAGGTTGTCTGAATAATGTTATGCTAATACTCCAGTCTACCTGTATTTACCCTTAAGTGCAGCGAGCAATCTGTTGATTGCGAGAAAGCTATTTTCCTGAAAGAAGGGGAGAGCAGGCTGCTAGAAAGGCTGAATGAGGGGGGGTAACAAGAGATCTTCTTTAAGCTGCCGAAGAAGCAATTTACAGCGGACGGCAATTTTCCCTGGCTGTGAAAAGAGTGCACGCTCTAATTGTGCCTACACAAAGAGCCATCATGATGGGGATACAGGAAATAGCAGAGCAAACTTGCACTCGGTAAGGTGTAAGCAGGAAAAAAGCTTATCCAGTGAGGATATTGGCATAAAATAAACACAGATGCACATTAAAAGAACAGCTTATTGAAACACTACATTCTGGTTTGTGATCCAGACTTATGTTCAGATTTAATATTCTAAACACTGCAGCAGACATGGTGACAAATACATGTCTTCAACTCCAAATGTTATGATTATGAATGGTGACGTTGCCCTTTTAGTAAGTTTGTTAGACCTTGTACTGCAATGTTGAGAGAGAGAGAGAGAGAGGGGGGGGGGGATCGATCTAAAAATAAAGCAGCAGGACCGTGTGTGTGGTGCCAGATTGGACTCAGCGCGGCGCTTGCCTCACTCTGCCTCGACTTCTATCTTCCCCTGTGATAAAGCTGCTAACAGGCCTTTATCAGGGAGCAAGGGGGAAATATGCTCCAGCCAGATTAGACCCCAGACTCTGCCAAGGTTATAAACAGCCTGTTATCTGCGTCCCAAACACAGTAATCCGCTCTCTATCAGCACCCAAACATATGGGCCACACAGAGCAGAGATAGCCTCTGATGGACACTTGCTTTTAATTGCAGTGTGAGCCAACGGAGCATCGCTAGAAGAAAAAAGGGACATAAAGAAGGTCTGTTGCTGTGGACATCTCCCAGACCCCGGTGGAGCTGGCCAACATTCACAAAGACCAACCTCGACCTTTCTGCGATGCTGCACCTGCTCCCTCCTGTGTCCTGAGGCGATATCATGAATGAGCAGGGCAGTGTCAACGCTACGCTCCCAGAAATCTATTACAGCCCTCTGTATATTTGTTCCCTTCTCAAGTTAATATTTCCCCTTTTCATCCAATGTCATTTGTTGTCTTTGTGCATTTCTCCGGCGTGCCAAATTAGATTCTGGCAGCGGCAAGTGTGCATTAATTTGATTAAGCGCTGATGGGCTATTTTCAGTTCTCTACACAACGCGAGCTATTCTTCAGCTCACGCTTCACAGAAACATCAGTTCTCAGACACACTCCGACTCCCTAATCAATAAGAGTCTGAAACCTCTCTGGACGCAGCCTTAGTAAACAAGAGCCACTCAGGCACTCTGTCTGGTACCAGAAAACACATGCTCAGACATCCTCGCTGAAATCTGAGAGAAATCAGAGACGCTGGAGAGTGAACAGAGGCCTTCAGCCTATACAGCAGTGTCTGAAGTTAAAAAACACTTGATAACTTTGACCGAGGAATGCCTCATCTTTTAGTTTAAACTGGCATCATTAAATTAAATCTTCCATAACAATGGCATCTTATTAAGTTCATTTTTGGTTGGAATACACATTGCTTACCCCCAACACCACAAATGTCAATGGATTTCACTAGGATCTGGTGTTATGGTGTACACAAAGTAGTGAAAATCTGAATAGTGTGGCATGCATTAATTTTCAGCCTGCTTTACTCAAATGCCTCCAAATAGAATACAATTTACTTATCAGTAAACAGAATTCACATGTAAAATGGTCACTGTGTGTAACATTGCATCTGCAGAGAGCTCCTTGGATGCAATATATGGCAAAGTATTATATTCCAAGTGCAAGTTAAGTATTTATATACACATGGCTCTGCCTGTCATCAGTGCTATGACTGCAAAGACAAAGAGTTGTGTGCATCCAACTGCAGAAGTAAGATCATCTGCCTGTGAGCCATGTGCAATGGAAAATAGCAAAAACAGCATTTATCTCCAACCTTTCAGCCCCATCAGTCAGGTTTGTGGATTTGTAACATCTCTCCTATAAGTGAGTGTGGTTTCTCATCTCTTCCTTTGATGACTGGCCTTTTTTTTGACTGAATAGTGGAGTTTAAGCTGCTTGAATGTGTTGCATCCAGATGTCTGTTTTGGTATCATCTAACTCTCACATATAGAAATAAATAAGATAACAGAGGTATGTAATTTTTTGGGAGTAAAGTCTGCAAAAGACAATCAGAATGAAAGTATATCAATAGTCATTTCTGCTCCCAGCTCTGCTCAATACTACATAATAAAATACCCTTTTGAGCTGTTTTGTCATGCTGTAGTTTTACCACAGTGTTGTTGGCATAACAGCATAAGAAAGCATCCATAAGCTGAGGTGTGAGCTGTAACCAGCTGCAGCTCCAATGTTAATCAGGACTGAGGTAAATCTGGGTGAGATTTTAGACCCTCGACTACTCTGTCTCCTCATATAAGCAGCAGCCTGCTCCTGCTGTCAGCAGAACTGTGATCTGAATACCTCTTCCTTCATAAAAGATTCAGGCCTTATTGACTCGGTGCTTTGGTTTCCCCGCAGAGCCCATCCTCTCAGCTCCCTTTAAATTCTGCTCTCGTGGCTGGGGATGCACACCTGCCTGGGGGAAGAAGTCTCAGGCATAGCATGGTGCTTTTATATACACATCTACTAAATATCAAATACAGTGGAGGAGGTATACATTTGAGCTGAGCGGGTCATTAGAAGATGAACCTGACAAGCAAATAAAATCCTATATTTTCGATCATATTAGAGGCAGCTTTGAGCTTTGCTCCCTGTGCTAATCACTCAGCTATAACTGACTTGCAGGGTCACTTGAGGATTATTGGCATTGTAAAATGCCACATCACATCTGTTATGCTAAATTTGTATATAACATGTTCCTTTTATTTTTGCATCTGCTACCTGCTCTTTACTAGACATCATTACTGACTGAGAGCGGCATTAAAACCCTACAGGCTGGGCTCGTCCCTCTCCATGAACAATATTTCAAACACAAGCTGCAAAAGGGCACTAAGTCTAATAAATTCCTCATTTTATATACTGGCCCCAGATTTCTAAGTCCTGTCCAATAAAGTTTTAAATGTCATAAAAGGCCTATAATATAGGTTGTATAAACCAGAGCCAAGAAGGCCACACCGCTCTCTGCAGCGTTTCTTTTTATCCAGTTTGCTCTCTTTAAATCAACAATAAAATGGTTTTTAAACAGTCAACAAGGGGGTAAGTGGCTGGCTTTATTGTTGCTGCGATACGCCCCAACAGGCTCGTTGCTCCTTTCTGACAGATTATGAGAACTGTGGATACCCTTTTAGGAAGGTTACAGTCTTTTCTAACTGATATGCATTTTGTTTCAGACGTATTGTTTAAATAAGTTAAATAATGTGGAGAATACTAACAATGCTTAACAGGTATGTAACAATAGGGGACATGTTGTCACCTTACATCCACAAACCTCAATATATTTTATTTAGACTTTATGTGACACACTAACACAAAGTAGGGGATAATTCTGAAGTAGAAGGAAAAAGATTCATAGTTTCTAAAATTGTACCACCTGAGCTGTGGATCTCTGCAGCTCCTCCAGAGTTACCGTGGCTTCTTGGTTGCTACTTGGATCATGCTCTTCTTGCTCAGCTTATCAGTTTAGGTGGACGGCCATGGATGTTTGTTCACTATTGTTCTCTACCAAGCCTCTGAGACCTTCACATAGCAGCTGGCTTTAAAGCCAGATATCACACATATGGGCTCACTTTAATAATCTGGTGACTTCTGAAGCAAAGGGTTTTATTTTTTTCAGGTTTTACAGTTGTAAAAGAAAAAAAATAGAGATGTTGCATCTTTTTTCTTTCACTTCTGAATTATGCACTGTTATGTGTTGAAATGCAGTTCACTGGACACACCTAAAACGTTGGATTCCGACCTCCTAACGTGTAAGCTACTTGACTTCTCTGAAAGGCACTATAAACCTGTGTCCAGGACTCCTGAGCTGCAGCCAAATGGTTGAACAAGCAAAAGCAGACCAGCATCTCCGAGTCATGGCATTTCACACTCGGGTAGAGGCAGAGGATAGGCATTTAATGATGCATTGACCCCTCCCCAGTCACCTAGAATGAACACGCTGTGCTGGAAATAGACTGGAAACTGTGTTTCTGTGCTGGCCAGAAACGTGGGGATTCATGCCGTACCAGTGTGCCAAACAAATCCTACCAACACAGAGACTCTCTCGACAATTTCTCAATCGCACAGAACAGGTTATCCACGGAGTTATAATGGTGACACCACCACGCAGCAAAGCGTTCACAAACTGAACATGCTTCTCTCAGATGCTGTCTTGTCCAGTGGTGTGTGAACGCAGGCCTTTCGGTTTGTTTCAGAACATATCCACACTAAACTAAATGAGAATCTTTCCAGGGACTTACTAAACCCTTAAATGAATGTACAACAGCAGTATTTTAAGGCAAATCAAATGTGGTTGATGACTGAATCAATAAATAGATATAATTTGTGTTGTGATGATGTACAGCAATGTTTACTGTCACTGAGTGGAAACTGGGATATCGTGGCTATGCTTTGAAGCTGTGATTCATCCAACCGAACAGATCCAGATGCAGTCAAATTCAAAATGTGTCACTACAAGTAAACCAGTGCCTTTATACATCTTACTTTTCTAAATCACACCACTGTGATGACTTTACAACTTTACAACTGTATATGAAATGTATCCTTGCCCCAAAAATAACCAAAAGGCAGAAATTAAAAAAGCATTCTAACATGGTGACACTGACATTGGCCTGGTACAAGTGTGATCATGTTTAGCCGTTTGTCCTCTCAGTGACAACTCTTCTTTGTCTTGATTAAGGTAACAACATTAATTAGGATGCAATTTTGCCACCACTCAGGAAAAGACAACCTTTAGGGATTGTTCACCTGTATAGCAAACATCAGATTAGTCAACAGGGGATGTAGTTGTGCAATGAACCGTGAAATACAGGTTTCCACAGTGTAAACAAGGATCTGGTCTGTATAAATGTATTCAGCAGCAGCCTTGTTGGGCTTCTGTGCTTCTGTCAGCAGGGTAGGTTGCTATGGTTTCTGCTGGACTTGTCATCTTCAGTCTGGGTTCTTCATTTGTTAACGTTTACTCATTTTATTAACAGCCATATTAGCCTTTAAATCCTTTAGAACTGAATAGTAACAGACAGGGTGGAGCTGAGCTGCTCGTTTCAATCCCATGAGTTCGAACCTGCAGCAGGACTGAGCTGCTGCATGGTGGGGAAACACATCTCAGTGGGGGAACTCAGACCAATAGGGGTGTCACCAAGTTCCTAATATTTAATCTGCTTACACACTCTTCACTCTGCAGCCGAAGGTCTATCAACATCGTTTTGCTTTTCCTCTTCACTCGCCTCATAGGCCAAACACCTTCGTACAATGCTTTTGCCTTTTCTGACCTAGAAAGGGTCACAAAGGCTCTTCTCTGGACATACTTGCCATGGTAGAGGAGTTTTAAACCTCCAGCAGCAGCGCACTGTTTTGATTCTTAGCCAGATGTGCCGCTGTAGGGAGGGGAGTTGCTGATTGTCAGCAACACTTCTGTGTAGAGTTGTGTGGCAACTTGGGGAGCTGAAAATGGCATACTCTGTATCTATTTCAAGGCAGATAAAGTATCTTTAAAGCATTCATTACTTTAGGATCTGTTGTATCCTACTATATCAGTGTATTTTTGGACAAACAGTTAACTGTATATTTCTCTGCAACGTTTGATGACCACTCTGATTTGCACAGTCAACCTTTGAGTAAAAGGCTGGAATTTTCAAAATGTGTCATTTAAAGCTTATCCAACTGTAGTAAAAGAGTATGTACTCATACATTTATTGTAGCATATGACATGCATGTGTCGCTGTCTTCTGAACCCCTAGTTGGTCAAAGCAGGTGGCCCTTCATCCTGAACCTGGTTTCTTCCCATTAAAAGGGAGTTTCCACTTTTATCCTGTGTATGGTCAAGATGCTGGATTGTGTTTAAGTAAAGTGTCAGTATAATCTGCTGAGTGTGTTATAATTGGATAAAAGTAAAGTATATAAAAATGGACTGGAGTCTAAATCCGACTGTATTGGAATTATATTGTGTTGAAATGAATTTGGATTAATCCAGATTGACTAGATCTGGACATGAAACAGACCAGTTTGCTTTGTAAGATGTGCCTTCATGGAATAATTCTTCCAGCTTCCTGGAATTAATCTGAGCAGCTTGTCTATAATAAAATAAAACTGGAAAAACAACAGTATTTGGAGGTCACCTTTAAGTATTAAGTACATAATTGGTGCATATTTTAGAAATGTAGACGAGTCCCTACTGACACAGACATGTCTACACATTTAACATGACACACAGTTCACTTATGTTCTATTAATACTGAGTGCTTTCTTATTGATCGTCATTCTTTGCCAGTAGAAACGACACGGACTGTTTGTAGCTTGGATACAGGCCAGTTCATACATTAAGTAAGTCACCCATTGCTCTACATGGTGCTTCCCAGCATTATATCCCACATCCCAAAATGTCCAACCCTACCCAGCTCACCCTCCAGATCTGAATTTCCAGGCATCTCCAGTCTGTTATGACAAACAGAGTAAAGGGAAGCAGCAAAGGGGTTTAGGCTCAACTCTTCTAATGAACTTCTGTGTTCCAGTATGTTGGATAAACCCATTACCTCCCAGCACATTACCTCATCCATTTCTTAAATGTGGATAGCTTCCTTCTCCCAAGAGCAAAGCATTTCCGACCCACACTGTGGTATACAGTCTGAACAAAAACACTCGGGCCGTCTTAAAGTCTAAAATGTTTCTGTTTCACACAGGTGCTGATTTGACCCAGAGATATCAGGAAATCACAGAGAGAGAGGCAGAAATAACCATAAAAACCTCCACTAGCATGGAGATCAATTGTTCCGAGAAAAGGCAGAGAAAGAAAACAGAAAGAAGGATTGAGTGGAGCTATCTCAGTATGTGGCAACTATTGCACAGTAGGAAGAAAGACGCAGGTGGTGGTGAGCTCAAGCTCATCTGTGGATGCAATCCAGGATGATGGCGTCTGCAGATTCCTTCGCCATTTCTCTGTTGGTTCAGTGAAATCAGTTCTCCATGCCATAGATAAATAAACATCCTCTCAGAAACAAATACTCTGTACCTTAACGCAGCCTTAGTTCTGTCGATTGTTTTGGTATCTTTAGTATATTAAAATATTTCTTAAATAAAATAAGCACAGAAAGCTTAATTTAAAAACATGCTGCCTGACTGAGGACAAAACAGGAAAAAAATAGCATGCAACATGCAAAAGTTATTAACAGAAAAATCCTTTGTAGATTTATTTTTAGGAGTTAGGCTGCTCAGACAGCGGTACTGACATCATTCAACAACATAAGAAAACTTAGATTCAGCTGCGTCAAAAATGGATAGACGGATGGAACAGTGACATTTATAGGCATATAAGAAACATTTCAACTCACATGTGCAGAATCAAAGACACAATTTGCTTCCAAACACCAAATTTCTTGTGTGCTGGTGATTGATTGTTGCTGCTGCTGAATACGGCTTTCTCCAATTAGGCCATCCCAGTCCCCACCATCCTTTCCCAAGCACAGGATAGTTATGCTCCTGGAGGACATTATTAACTGAGTGTAACAGATGTCGGACATAAGGCTATCTCACACTCACGGATGTATTTTTCCAGATTCTCTCACACCTCAGCTGGAAATCAGCTATATTTGTCAGAACTCTTTCTTGTTTCATGGCATAAATCAACAAACATCTCCAAATCAATGGAGCTTCTTTGCTTCTGCTGAGGGAGACTGTGACTCCGCATAAAGTAGCCAGTACAGCTCCAGGCTTTACAGAACCATCAATATTTAATCAGTGAAACGCGGCTGAAATCCACAGAGACAATATATGGAGTTTATATAAAGTGCTGCTGCAATCAGCCAAACTATACGGCGAGTTGGAATGCTTATCTGGAAAAATAAACAATGAGCCAATCAGGGCCAAGAGGTATTCTGTCTGCAGCATCTAAATCTTCTTCTATTCCATGTGAAGAGGAGCCTCTATGAGATCCAGCCTTGTGTTAAAGTTGATTCATCTCTCATCTCCACCGGGCTTATGGAACCCAGCACAGAAGACACTGGCGTCTGTTGTTGATGTTATTGTTTGTCAGGCTGAGTCAATAAGTAACATTTCAATCCAGGCCATTTGGACTTCGTTAGAGCTGCGATCACAGGCCGCAACGCATCAATCAAAGGAAACACTGTGAGCAAACGGGTCCCGGCTTATAATTGGATGCAGACCCATTTTCTCTCCCACAGTGACAGTGAGAGCAGAGCTGGAAAACTGCAGTGAATCATTCTGTTTGAAGCAGAAATGTCTGCAATATGAGATCCATATGAATGTTTTAGAACCTCCTCCAAGTTTCTATTAAGAACAGAGAACCTTCCAATAAACTGTGACTGAAGCTTGTCGCCATCTTCCTCTCCCTTCAAGGCGAAGGGATGGGAACTGAGGACAGGCTGGGTTACTGTCCTCTGCCTGTCTTCTCCTCCTCCAAGGCTAAGTTTAAAGAGAAAAGCATCAGAATCCTGGCTTTAATAATTGAGGCAGAGACTGCAGGGTATTCTGGCTAAGGCCTCCTTGATGTGAGGAGTCCTTAAAAGATGCATGGATGCCTCCCCAGAGGGACATGGAAGGGCTACGTGGAGCTGAGGCTCTCTACACTTAAAGATTATGTGTGCATTCACCAGAGCTAGATGACCAGAAAAATGCTCAGAGGACCATTATTCTCCTCGCCGCACTATGAGGCATGGGCACCAAGCTGATAAGATGCTATCAATATTCATGCCTCTAAATCAATTATATCCACATATATTTCAAATGCAAATCATTTGGCAGACAGAACACTCTGGGAGGGATTCTGCAGACCACAATAATCATACGCAGGATATAGAAAGCAAGGTAAACAAGCACTTAGAGGCCGGCTCAGCTCAGAGGGAGAGCAATAAGGATTCCAGTAAACATAAATGTGTCGGCTGCTTACAGCAAACACATTTAGGACCTTCTACATAACTCTGACTGGAGCTCGGGCTGTGCCTTTAACATCCAGTGGCCCGCTCACTTGTATCGCTTTCCCCCTCATCAGGATCGGCGCCTAAATTATTGATCTCCTGCCTTCATCAGCATAGCAGTCACGTCTGTGAGCGGGTGGAGGTGGTAGCGTGCGGAGGGGGGTCTAACTCTGGCTGTGTCCCCATGCTCCAGCCACTGAAATAATTAGGAGGAGTTCTCATTAAGGAGAAATGAAAGGTTGAGAATGAACGGAGGAGAGGGCAGCCTAAAGAGAGCTAGCCTCTGGGTGTTTAATGTCTTCCCCTGGGCTTCCAGATCAGTCCGATCAAATCCTGAGGCTGCATCTAAAGGTGACACACACACACACACCGCACGGACCTACAGATAATGTATCGAGGCTGCAAGAGAATGAGGAAAACACCACACTGTATGATTCAATTCAATTCAATTCAAAAATACTTTATTAATCCCAAAGGGAAATTAAATGTTGTTATAGCTCATATTATGAAGGTTTCCTCAAAGAGCCGTTGTAGATGCTGATGGCTGTGGGCAGGAAGGATCTCCTGTAGCTCCGTCTTACAGCACATCTGAAGAAGCCTCTGACTGAAGACACTCTGTTCTTGTAGGACAGTCTCATGAAGAGGATGCTCAGGGTTCTCCATAATGTTCTTCATTTTATGAAGAATCCTTCTTTCCACAATGATCTCCAGAGGTTCCAGAGGAGTCCCCAGAACAGAGCCAGCTTTCTTTATCAGCTTGTTGAGCTATTTTAAGTCCCTGGCTCTGATGCTGCTTCCCCAGCAGAGGATGGCAGAAGAGATCACACTTTCCACAACAGACTTATAGAAGATATGCAGCATCTTGCTGCAAACACCAAAGGACCTAAGCTTCCTCAAGAAGTACAGTCTGCTCTGTCCCTTCTTGTAGATGGCTTCACAGTAGCATCTCCACTCTAGTCTGTTGTCCAGGTTAACACTGAGGTATTTATACTCCTCCACCACCTCCACTTCTTCTCCCATGATAGAAATAGTTTTTGACCTATTCCTATTTCTCTTTAAATCTACAATCATCTCCTTTGTTTTAGTCACGTTTCACACCATGCCACAAAGTGGTCCACCACCTTCCTGTACTCAGCTTCTTGTTCATCTCTGATCCACCCCACGACTGCAGAATCATCCGAGTATTTCTGCAGATGACAGGACTCTGTCTTGTACTGGAAGTGTGAGGTGTACAGAGTGAAAAGGAATGGTGAGAGTACAGTCCCCTGTGGTGCTCCTGTGCTGCTGACTACCTGGTTAGACTCACAACCCTTCAGTCTCACAAACTGTGGTCTGTTTGTCAGGTAGTCTTTGATCCAGGAGATTGTTGAGGCCTCCACCTGAGTCTTCTGGAGTTTCTGACAAAGCAAATCAGGCTGGATTGTGTTAAATGCACTGGAGAAATCATAGAACATGATCCTCACAGTGCTACTGTCTTTGTCCCGATGACAGTGGGTTTGTTGAAGCAGGTGTATGATGGCATTAATGATGATGATCACATTAATAATAACTTGTTAGGATTTGGGTCAACGGTATCAGTGTGTAACCCAGGTTTTCTAAATTAGGCGAAACGAGCGATCAAACATGCAGCATGAATGAGCGATCTCTGCTCTGCTTGCTTTACTTTTGCTGCCAAGGGAATCCACAGGGCTTTGGTGCCCATAGGTGGTTCCCTGCCTCACTCTCTGTGCATCATACAGCAAAAAAACTAAGTAAATAAATCCACATTTATGTGCTCGTGCTGCACATAAAATGCTAAATGACTCTCATAAGAAAGGTTGAAAGTAAAAAAATAACATGAATAAATTGACAATGGCAGTATTATGAATATTTGATTTGTTTCTATTTATGGAAGCTGAAGACGTTTTAGAACAGAGCCGCCAGAAATAAAAATATTCTATAGCAGCAACAGAAGACAAGAAATAAATCACCTTGGATGTTACTGAGTCCTAGCTAGGAGGCTAAATGTGACCAAGAGCCAACAATACGGAGGGGTCCTTATTCATTTTTCAAGATCAGAGTGCATTACAAAGAAAAAGCCTTGTCATGTCTCCCTGAAGAAGGAGATGCTGAGCAGAGCATGTACAGGAAGTTGGGAAAGCAGCATGCAGGAGGATATGCATGCTACACTTCCATTTGTGCCAAAATGGCTTTTACAGCCACGATGAAGTCCATGAATCTTTTTGTCACATTGTGCTCTCTGTGTCGGCTCGCCTCATGCTGCGACTCCGGAGCTTTCTAAGTGGCTCGGTGTCGAGGCCACACCCCTCGTTAGCGGGGAGGGTTCATTATGCAAATCATCCTGCTGGAGCCGTATCAACGAGGCGCACGCTCCGTTATCATTTTCCGCCGCCGGGGCTCTTCTTCTCCCCAATCGCTCATACGGAATCATGGCCTAATAGCATCCCATTAACATAATTGCCAGCACAACTAGTGTTCCGTGTCTCCGAGCCACTCTGCTGCTCTGCCAGCTGAAAACAGAAGAGAGGACGGGTGAGGGTGGAGGGGGGTGTGGGCGAAAAGAAATTTAATTAAGCCAACACGTTGGCCACTCCCTCCCAAAGCGAATGTCTGTTTTCCTTTTCTTCTTTCTTTCTCCAAAACCTGGAGGAGTCGGGAACTCTAGAATCTACCTGTGCTCCTGAGAAACAGGCAAGGTGCTCGGTCTGTATTCAGAAGCCCGTCAGAGATTCTAAATAACATCCTCAATATTTTAATTAATCTTTAATTAAAATATATCAAAGCCCAGATTCCACAAATCTCCCCTAAAGTGGAGCTGCGGCCTTTTCAAGCCTATTAACGCATCTTTAATTAGCGCAGCGCATTCTTTCAGCCTAACGAGCCATGGACAGGTGCTACAATGGTTTGTGGCGAGAAATACGAGGGAGAAGGCTGCTTGAAGAATCCCACAGGATTCATACAAGGAATTCCTTTGTGGTCTGAGGAGGGATGCTGGATGACAGGTGTGCAGTTGCTCCCTCCTTTTAGCGCGCTGCAGCATCAACCACAGTTGCAGCACGGAGCCATAATCATGCACCGCAGTCTTGCAAGCTGCCATTACTACGCCCCCCCCCCAACTTCACCACAGAAGCCACCCACGCTGCTCTGATTGACAATTTCCCATCTAGCAGTGCTGTCACAGACGAAGAGGGGGGCACACAGAAGGGCCTGCAGCACCGACCATGTTGTGGTCACTTCCAAAGGACCACCACTGGGGAATCTACACATAAGCTACAGAACAGTTTGTTATGTATCATCAAACTCAGATTGTTCAGTATAGATGTGATGACAGGCTTTTCCTGCCCAATACCGATTCTGATTCTCTCACATTTTTTTTTCTAAAAATCATAAAAAAGGGAATAATGTGCCTTTGAGTCCTAGAATAACAAGATCATTTAAGTTAATGCATCAAACCACATGTGTCTAACCTTTATTTGATTTTTATTAAACAGAAAACAACATGAATGAAAGTACATGCTGCTGGTTGATGCGTCTATAGGCTGAACATGCACCAAGGTCTTAGTTTGATGTATTTAATAAACAGATTTGAAAAAGTCTGACTTTTAGGCATTAAACTTGCCGATTACTGATAACAGCCAATCAAGGGAACGTTGACTGATTCCCATCTCTGGCCAACTGATTGGTGCATTGTTGCTGTACAGTCTGTAAAGCAGCAATGCTGGATGAGAGCAGGGTGAATGTAGAAAAGCTGCTTCCCCTCTGCAGCTTCACAGCTCCATAACACGTCGGGGCTCGTTACACTCCTCGCGATGACAGCTAAATAAAGCACAATTAGCAGTCACCCAGGCATGCTCACAGCTGACTTCATTCCCCAAATTATCCTGGAGAGACAAAATGCTAACATGCCAACATCTCCCGATCAAGTAGTGCAGCACAATCTCAGCGATCACAAACAAACAAAATGAAGGTGAAAGCAGCATGTGGACATCAGATGCAGACTCATTTCTTCATTGAAAGATTAAACGTTTTTTTGCCCTCACTGGTCAGGAAATCTGCGCGATAGCAGTGGTAGTAACCACTTGAAACAAACAAGCACTCACTAAAAGCGTTCCCTGGCTCTTTTCTCAGCCGGCTTTAATTTGACACCTTGAGCTGGGGTAACTAGGAGGGGAGAGAGGAGCCGCAGAGGAATTCATTAGGCACACCACTGCAGGGTCCTGGCTCGGAGCGTTAATGACATTGGAGGATAGGGAAACGAGACAGCCCAGACGCAAAATGAAATAAACATGAGGATTGTCAACGCTGACAGCAGCAGCAAAAGGGACAGACTCGTTTGGGCCAGAGACCTTCAGCCCAAAAGATCAGAGCAGAAACAATATTGGAGTGGGATTACAATCGTCCTCAGATCCCTACTGACAGACACAAAATGCTAAACGCTGGTGCATGTCTGCATATACGTTGATCTTCCCGGGCTTTGCTTTTCTTATCATTAATAATATTCATCACTTGGAGCTCCTGCGGCATTCAGATCCGAAGCTGCAATTAAATTATTAATGTCACAGCACCCAACGACCTCTTCACCCCCAGCCGCCATACAAACTGCACTCTTAATGTGGCTGCTGAAAGACATTAAAAATACAGCTATCTCTGTCTGCCTTCACCCCGGATCAATTTAGATTTCTGCAAAAATAAGACAGAGAGAGAAACCAGGGAGCATGAAGGAGAATGGGAACACATTTGGCTTCCAGGACCTGAAATGAAATGAAATGTACCTCACTGGCAGCCAGATCCCAAACACTATATGAATGAATATTCTACAAAAACAACTTCTAGTATATTTTGTTCTATCTGTCTGTCTGCTCTTAAAAAACATCCAGAAACCCAGTTTGACAGATTGTGTTCCACTTCCAGCCATATCTGAGCTCTGCTGTGAACATACCAGAGGAAAGGTCCCAAAAAGGAACGTGTGCTTTTTTCCTCCCACTGCAACAAAGTAGGCTACAAGCACTGATCCTGGAAAGTTGGTACATTTTCCTGCCTTGAAAGGAACAATTCAGCACCCCAGCAGCACAAATGGATCTCACATTTATACCCTGTTCGGCACTGAGCAGGTTTTCCTGGCCAGTACTGATTTCTGGTTTTCTTTAGGGTCTGACCTGCAGATTCACATTTTTCTGGTAATAGTGGAATAGAGGAGTTGCATATTCCAGATGTATGCAACAAAGTCCCTAAACCATAGGGACTCATAGGGAAAAGTACCTCCGAAAAACACTTGCAACAATTTGGGGGAATGTGAATGGCTCAGTTTATATTAATTTTGAAGCAAATGAGTATCTTTGAATAATTTTTTTTGTATCGATTATATCAAAATATTATTTTGACAACCCTAGTCCAGACACACTGAAAAACCATGACACAGCCCTTTAGTTTAGTGGCAGTGGGAGGCTGCTGAGCAGATGGAGTTGTTGGCTGCTAACGTTAGCAACTTACGGTGCTCACAGCGCTTAACCGATCAGTCTATATAACTGTTATCTGGCAGGCGGATTACAAGTCGACTCAACACAACAGGGCAACTCAAGAGCTTTCTTATTACAAAATAAGAGTAATAGCAGCAACAGGACACAGCTTTGTCAGAGAATTCCAATTTTCCATATTGTGCCCTTTTAATATCAATAGATCTGATAGCAAAACACCTTGTTGCACCCCTAAAACACTAAATAAAACAGCGTTTGTGTTCTATATTTGGGACATTCTGAGAACTTTTCACTGTCCATATAACAGCCCCCCCAACCGACAATTTTTCTGTGATGTTGCCCAGATTTTGGACCTGCTGTGATGGTGGGAGTATCACAAAGCAAAAAGTTGTTCTGGTACAAATTGAGCAGTTTGAATAATAGGTGATTTTTCATGTAATTCCTAAAGGTGCTCTTTCATATACCACGATTCTGCTCACTCTGTCATGCAAATCTTTCAAAAGAATCCTGCTAACACCACAAACAGAAAACATCTGCATAAGCTCCTTTGTAGATGGGGCAGGGTGCATTGTTACCTAAAGCAGAGCCTCAGTGCACAGCAGAAACAAGCCAAACAAAGGGACAAGTGATTCTCTCTGAGCATGGATGAGTGTGGTCTGTTTAGAAGGCGTTTTCACAAATCTCTTTCATTTGTGTTCCGCAAAGAATACAATCAATCTGTCAGTCATTGTGTCAGCCGTCAGGATGCTGCCCGACTCTACAGCGTTTTTACATCAGGACAGTCCTTCCACTGAACCAGTTCTAGTTCTAAACTGGGGCAAGCTGGTTCAGCCCAGGTTCTTCATGTTTCCACTGCTGAAGGAAACCTAAGCTGGTTCTATTTCAGCATCAGTTCTGAGCCAGACCAGAGCAAAGAACTGCTTTTGTATGGAGACCAAACCAATAAGAATGTTCTGAGCGGCATGATTGAAACAATGGAGTTAGTTTGAGTTTTAAACAACCTAATTTAATCCAAAACCAAAGAGCTGCTATTTGAGTAGATTAGTACTATAATAACAAGAACTGGGTTATATCTTCCAGCTGTTTGTTTTGATATCACCCATCGCATACAAGTCCTTCTCAAACAATTAGCATATTGTGATAAAGTTCATTATTTTCCATAATGTCATGATGAAAATTTAACATTCATATATTTTAGATTCATTGCACACTAACTGAAATATTTCAGGTCTTTTATTGTCTTAATACGGATGATGTTGGCATACAGCTCATGAAAACCCAAAATTCCTATCTCACAAAATTAGCATATTTCATCCGACCAATAAAAGAAAAGTGTTTTTAATACAAAAAACGTCAACCTTCAAATAATCATGTACAGTTATGCACTCAATACTTGGTCGGGAATCCTTTTGCAGAAATGACTGCTTCAATGCGGCGTGGCATGGAGGCAATCAGCCTGTGGCACTGCTGAGGTCTTATGGAGGCCCAGGATGCTTCGATAGCGGCCTTTAGCTCATCCAGAGTGTTGGGTCTTGAGTCTCAACGTTCTCTTCACAATATCCCACAGATTCTCTATGGGGTTCAGGTCAGGAGAGTTGGCAGGCCAATTGAGCACAGTGATACCATGGTCAGTAAACCATTTACCAGTGGTTTTGGCACTGTGAGCAGGTGCCAGGTCGTGCTGAAAAATGAAATCTTCATCTCCATAAAGCTTTTCAGCAGATGGAAGCATGAAGTGCTCCAAAATCTCCTGATAGCTAGCTGCATTGACCCTGCCCTTGATAAAACACAGTGGACCAACACCAGCAGCTGACACGGCACCCCAGACCATCACTGACTGTGGGTACTTGACACTGGACTTCTGGCATTTTGGCATTTCCTTCTCCCCAGTCTTCCTCCAGACTCTGGCACCTTGATTTCCGAATGACATGCAGAATTTGCTTTCATTGGAAAAAAGTACTTTGGACCACTGAGCAACAGTCCAGCGGTGCTTCTCTGTAGCCCAGGTCAGGCGCTTCTGCCGCTGTTTCTGGTTCAAAAGTGGCTTGACCTGGGGAATGCGGCACCTGTAGCCCATTTCCTGCACACGCCTGTGCACGGTGGCTCTGGATGTTTCTACTCCAGACTCAGTCCACTGCTTCCGCAGGTCCTCCAAGGTCTGGAATCGACCCTTCTCCACAATCTTCCTCAGGGTCCGGTCACCTCTTCTCGTTGTGCAGCGTTTTCTGCCACACTTTTTCCTTCCCATAGACTTCCCACTGAGGTGCCTTGATACAGCACTCTGGGAACAGCCTATTCGTTCAGAAATTTCTTTCTGTGTCTTACCCTCTTGCTTGAGGGTGTCAATAGTGGCCTTCTGGACAGCAGTCAGGTCGGCAGTCTTACCCATGATTGGGGTTTTGAGTGATGAACCAGGTTGGGACTTTTAAAGGCCTCAGGAATCTTTTGCAGGTGTTTAGAGTTAACTCGTTGATTCAGATGATTAGGTTCATAGCTCGTTTAGAGACCCTTTTAATGATATGCTAATTTTGTGAGATAGGAATTTTGGGTTTTCATGAGCTGTATGCCAAAATCATCCGTATTAAGACAATAAAAGACCTGAAATATTTCAGTTAGTGTGCAATGAATCTAAAATATATGAATGTTAAATTTTCATCATGACATTATGGAAAATAATGAACTTTATCACAATATGCTAATTTTTTGAGAAGGACCTGTAGTTTAAGTAAATGCAGCACACGGAGCTACGATCAGAGCTGCTGTTTTAGCTTAATCCATAAAATCCATAAAACCATTTCTGACTTGGTTCTTTAAGGCTGTTGGGTTTTTAATGAGGCCAGGTAGAGTTGATGAAGCCTGCAACAAACACTGTTTAACTTCTGTTAGCAGGAGTGCAGTGACCAACTGGGGATCAGTTGGTCGGAATGGTGAAGCGTACAGAAACCCTGCATGTTGATTTAAATAGTGTTAATAAATCAGGCTAGAGATATTGATTAGGAGAGATGTTATCGACCAAAGGATAATCCTTTTATTAGTTTAATTAAGCTGTCATCTTGGGGTGTGATTCTCAACAGAAAGTCAGAAACACCAGAGAGAGAATCAGATTCTGCCTGACTGACACATTTTAAAAGACATATTGGCGTGGCACCCACCTGGTCCCCCGGCTGTGGAAGACCAAACCTAATACAACAGTTAGCACCAAACCTGCTGTAGCTTTGTAACTATTTTGGAGCAAGCCATCTCTCCTACTGAGATGGCCCTTCTCTACAAGCTGCTTGGCTTCAGACTCGCGTCTCCGCTGCAGCAGGATGAGCATGCGGGCAAACTGGGAGGGAGCACATGTTGCTGACACCTATCTCTCCCGGGGACGAGACCGCCTTTGTGACGTGGAACCAGCAGGAGATGGATTTGACAGGGCTGCTGACAAGGACCAGGCCGCACCCTGGGAGCAACACTGCAGGCCAACACAAACAAGACTTCTGCTCTCCTCTCCGGGCCTGCAGCGAGAGCTACAGATGGCAGCTGAGAATTCTGAGTGAGTGTACACTGAAGGCACTGCTTTGCAAACAGGCAAAATCAAATGCAACTGTGTTTCTCTGAAACCAAAAATTCAGCACACAAAAGATCTCTCTCTTCAAGAGCTGTTCATTTAGTCTGCCTTGCTCAGCATGCTTCCATTTCTGAACCAAAGTGCAAAGAAGACGCCTCCTAATTGCTAGCAAGTCCACATTGAGAAAGTCTGAGCAGCAACAAGCTCACAAAAACTCCCTCTGAGCTGAAGAGAGTTGGGTAAGGAGCAGCAGAACCCAACGTGTTCTGGAGGTGTAGCTCCAGCTGTGGGAATGGAGGCATCAGCTGTGTAGGTCGCCCTGTTCTCTGACCACAGCTAGAACAATATGACAAATTGGCCTAGTTTTCCTTTTAATTAATCATGGCGTGCTGACAGCTACCTGTGCTACACATCCTCATCAGTCAGAGGGAGAGGAGGCCCCAGGCACATGTAATAAGAGAGGAGGATGCACCTCATTACCCGATTTCATACACTTTATTCCAACAACAAAGGAAAGAGGTTTAGAAATTTCCATCTGATTTCCTTCTTAGTCTCAGGAGTTAGCTGGACAGTATATATATATCCAATTAGATGCTACAAATTTGTCCTGCAATCTAAAAACCATTCATCAGCTTACCTAACAGTGCTATTACACAGCAGATTTCATTTGTGAAACAGTATATTAAGGCCCTGAGGGCAGCGCTGCTAATAATGAGCCGGACTGCTTCGCGGCAACGCTCGGGCGATGAGACAAAACCGTTTCAGAGGTGAGTCTTTCAGGTCAGAGTGGAAGCTTTTGTTCCTGTTATCAGAATCTCCATCAATTATTCTCCCATTTTCAGTTGCAACATTGACAAAATGTTTTTCTTTTATTTTCTAAAACTAGCTCAGACATTCCTAGTTTTACATGTTGAATAAAGTATGAATAAAATGGAAAACAGTGATGGACACAAAAATGTTGTCTTTTAGAGATAAGCCAAGAAATGGGCTGGTGTCTGGAATTTGATGAGTTAGGGTCAGTGGGAAATTAAAAATCAACTTTTTCTGTAAAAGCAGTGAACACACCACGGCTAAGCCATACTGACGACAACTCTCCAAGGTTTGGAAGAAGACTCACCTAACTATTTCTTATATCACTGAGGTGTTGAAAAATGGAGTCAGAGAAAGCAAAACGGCTATTTTGTATGAAGGCTCTTACTCAAAAGGGAATACAGAAAAAACTGTTTAATCCAACCCCTTCCCTCAAATATTATGTTGGACTTGGCTGTGTTTCATGGATTTTTGTAGAAAATAGTAAATATATTGTGAGCCATTGAGTTATTATCAGACAAGTAAAGAAGTAGATAACAAATGCTTTAATTGTTTTCCGTTTAGTTGGTTTCATTTGTACCCGGAGGATATAACAGCTAAGACTTCCAGAAGCAGGGAGAGGCTACAAGCAGTTTGGAATAAAACACTGTTTTATGTTAGCATAACATTTGGTACATATAGTTCAAGACACACATATGTCATGAATGTTGTCATTTATACATCATCCATGTCCCTCCAACCAAACTGAAATGATGCTTTTAATTAAAGACCAACACTGGGTCCACAGAACGCTCCACACAAGCCCTCCTGCGTGACAACAGAAGTCATTGTTCCAGTCCTTCACAGAGAAGCGATGCTGCCTCTCAGGATTCAGCAAGCCTGCGGATGATTGACAGCTCCATCTTCACAGAGGCCATCCAACAAAAAGGGCAGGAAGACGGGGGCCATCTCCCGCCCACCAAGCCAAATGTGATTGGAGACCATGTGTGAATGGAGGCGATAAAGAAGAAGAAAATCAACAGGCCAAACAGAAACAGCGTGACGCTGCTGTGATTCTGCTGTTAAGATTTATTATTTGTAGCTGCCTGCTTTACCTTCCGTGCAAACATTCAAACAACTATCCATATGTTGTCTGATGCAGAGCGTTAGTCTTACCCAACTCACTAGCACATCATTACAGGCATTATATGGCGATGAACACTGTGCTGTAATTAAATCCTGTACCCAAAGATCATGTAGCCAGGATGGGGTCAGTAGGCACACATCAAATCACTGCAGCCGCTTTCATTTGGGAGGAAACTATGGTTGAAGTGAATCAGAACAGATAGATAGGGAAAGAGCTAGTTAGATATCATCTACAACATGGTGGGGTGGGAGGGGTGTTAGGGTAATAGCCTTCCTGAACTCACACAAATAAATGTTTCACAGTCTGTGCTGACATAGTTAAAAATGAAGAGAAATGTAGCAATGTAAAATTCTCTACAAGCTGTTAATATTTCATGACTAGCCGCTCTGACACTGTCAGTGTCTGCCTAATTTGTATGGCGCACGAGGAGAGGTGAAGGGAGCTAGAGATGGTAGAAAAATTGTGTGTGTGTCGGGTGGGGGTGGTGGAGGGGATACAGAGGGAGATGTAAGATAAAGGTGGAAAAAATGTCGCCAAGAAAGACTTCAGTTTGTGCCGAGCTGACAGGTTTTTCTCCCCTTTTTTGGTGAGGGTGTGGGGTGTGTGTGTGTGTGTGTGTGTGTGGAGAGGGGGGGGGGGGGGGGGTGGGGGGGGGTGGGGGGGGTACAGCGTGGTACAGAGAACATTTGAAATGGCCCATTTAACAGCACTGTACTCCACTCCCAGCCGATGGCACCATTTGCATACCGCCTATCAGATGAAGATGGATGGAGAAAATCAGTGTCAGTGAGACGAGCGTTTTATCAAGGTTACACTATCCTCTAAACTCTTAAAACCTCTTTATCTCATCTCTGTTGTCAGAATATTAACTTATCAACACGATCTTTTAACATGAGTGGACGGAGTGATGGGATTTATTGGCTAGAAGAGAAGCGATACGTTGGCGAGCCGGACTCCAGAAAAGATCACCAGTTATTCTCCTGATTATGTTAATAAAATAGAAAAATCATTTAGTCATAAAATGTCAGATAATGGTTGATGATGTCCATCAGAATGTCCTTAAGCTGATGATGCTCTTATTCTTTTGTTTTATCTAACAATAAATATGTAATGAACGCCATTATTTTATCTGTCCATTGATTATTTTTGCTTTGGACAGACAAAACATAAAAGCTGGAAGGTCCCAGAATGAAAATAGGTAATTTATTGCAACATAAACCCAAACTGGCTATTGTCAGGTTAGTTTGTAGTCTGCTTCTGAAATGACTCCCATGTAACCTGCAGTGTATAAAACCACAACAGAGTAATTACTTTAAAGGAAAAGGTTGTATATGAAAAACTCGCCTCGTGATTTAAAAGCTTGAGTTTTGGCTGATTCCAGCTGTCAGTAGTTATTTTCTGTATAAGTATGAGTCTATCAGACTATTGCTTTCTTTACATTGCATTGCTTCATTTGAATTAGTTCTTGTTCAGCTCTCTAGACATGCCAACAAAGCATTGCAATGATGTTGAAGTCTAAACTTTGACTGGGCCACTGTAACATTCAGATTATTTTCTTTCTCAGCCATTCTGTGGTAGATCTGCTGCTATGTTTGGGATCACTATCCGTCTTTGAGAAAGCTTCAGCAGTTGTACAGATGGCCTCATATTTGACCTTAGAACACTGTTGTACAGAGGAGTTCATGGTGGACTCGATGGCTGCAAGGTACCCAGGTTCTGTAGCTTTTAAAAAACGCGTTCAGATCATTAGCCCTCCACCACTATGCTTGAGGTGTTTGTGTTGATATGCTGTTTGGTATTCACCAAACCTGCTGCTGTGCATTATGGCCAAACTCTTTATTCTCTACTCATCCTCTGTCAGCTGTCCATGGGACATTGTGATTCATTCAGATGTAATTTTGCAAACCTGTATTTAACTATTATGGGATGCATGGTTATTATATAAAATTGTGATACTGTGTAGATGAAGTTTATATATGGAATTTAACAATTAGCCTGAAATATTGTGTTTATTCTATAATATAACATATTTTATGTTGATGTTTTCTTCCTTTGTTACATAGTTTGTTTTTATTTATTTTGAATCATTTAGCCTGTACCATCTGGCAGGGGGACAAACAATAGAAACCAGCCTTGCCTGTAATTGGGTGCATTTATTTTTTGGGTTTTTCAAAATGTTCATTAATGCACAATGTCCCTCTTCAGCAAATCAAATACAAGAAACTGCAGCCACATGGTGCCGAAGTTGTGAGCACAGTTGCCAAGCACCAAGAAGGTCCTGGGTTTGAATCCCGGCCAGGGGTCTTTCTCCATGGGCTTTGCATGTTATTGTCGATCATGCATGGGTTCTCTCAGGGTACTCCTGCTTCCTTCCACAGCCCAAAAACACGACTGTTAGATTAATTGGTTACTCTGGATTGCCTTTAGGTATGAGTATGTGTGAATGGTGGTTTGTCCTGTGTGTCTCCGTGTTACCCTGTGATGGACTGGAGACCTGTACAGGGTGGACCCCACCACTCAGCCAATGACAGCTGGAGATAAGCACCAGCATCTCTGTGAGCCTACAAGGATATGCGGGTATAGACAATGGATGGAAAAATCAAACTTATTGTAACCTTTCAAAACAAGCTCTACATGTTCAGTTTTTCTCTAATTGTCCTGTCCTGAACATGTTATGCTAAGAGATTCCTGTAGAGTCTGATAAGGAGCTCTTCTTCTGAGGAAGACCTTGAGGTGAATTCCCTAGGGCGTCCATTTCTGATAAGACTGGCAGCTCTCTCACTGTAGATTTTCTCCACTTGTAAATATTCCTTTTAAATGTAGCATAATGGACTTCACTGTTTGGAACTGGTCCTGTAACATTTGCCAGTTTGATGAGTAGCAACAGTTGCTTCTCTGTGGTCACTGCTGATGTCTTTCCACCTGGCATTGTGTTAACACACGCCTGTATGTCCCAGAGCTGCAAAATACCAAAACTCCTGCTTTTATAGAAGTGCATGTGTATCTGATCAGTAGCACATGGCTGCTACCTTCCATTTTAAATTATAGGGAAGAAGCAAGGATGTACTTAGCTTTTCACACACAGCTTATGCATTTTGACTTCATGGTTGTTTATTAAATTATTGTGTGGACTCTGTTATGTGTTTTTTTTACACTTGATGTTAAATAACATTTGGAACCCAGTAAATACCAGATCCATTTTATTTTGTCCTGATATCTAAAACCCACAGTTCAGCGTGTACTTACTTTTCCCATGACTGAAGCTGTTAGATCATTTTAAAAATGTTTTCAACACTGACAGCATTTTCAAATAATTATTAGTGACTGAATGAGCAATCAATTAGAACTAGATGGGCCATGTAAAGCTTTGTAGCTGTGCATGAATGCAGCCTTATAACTAACGTACCACGCTGCTTGCATGCTGCACACAGGTAATGCAAGGCCTGATCCTACTTCCTGTTAGGAAAATAAAGGCTAACAAAAGTTTTTGAATTTCCCATCCAATTAGAATCATTCCCCTAACAAAACAAACCCCCTTAAAAAAATTCACCAAATTATTTTTACTTTTACAGATGCAGTAGTTTTTTTTCTGGAGTCCGAATGTCATCCTCTATTGTTCTGATTTCTGTTTCATTACATACATTCTAGTGATTTGCATTTTGGCTTTCTGCCGCACTGCTACTGGACCAGTTTGTGGTAAAAAATAATAGACCGCAAACTAATTTAGGTATAAATGATATAAGGTTGGTTATCCATCCATCCATCCGTCCATCCATCCATCCATCCATCCATCCATCCATCCATCCATCCATCCATCCATCCATCCATCCATCCATCCATCCATCCTATAAGGTTGATTAGATTATCAAAACAAATTTGCTTAGATTCCCTTTTTGGATCTCACTTTCACTGTATGATTTATTCTGTAGTTTAAAGGGACAGTGTTCTCCTTTGAAAGTACTAATGGGCTGAGTTCAGCATTTCCTGGCCCAGATCCTGCCTAGATAAAAGGTTATCCAACGCCACCGTCTGTACTTAGTGAAACATCACTATGCCTCTTTGCTGTCAGCCTGCAGGATCCTTCTGTTTGTCTTTCTGAGCAGCCACCAGTCCTTCATTACTGAGGAAGAGGATGAACATCTATTTGAAGCCATTTTTGAGTTTTAACCTTACTTTCATCCAGTGGTCCCATAAATGTTACAGGAAGTTGGGGAACACACAGGTCACTAACAGGGACCTAAAGCTGCCACACATGCTCACTATTTCTAACCTCCGGACATCTGAAAGTAACATCCTTCACTTATGACAGGCGTTTATAAAACAGGAAGATAAGCTAACAACAGTAAGCATTAGCTATTTCTGGAAGAGGATGTCTGCAGATAACAAAGAGCTGTCAGAATCCAACAGGTCTGTAGTACAACTGAGTGTACATAAAAGGTGTTATCCACTCAGAGAAACATGGTGTGACCCCTGCTGATGCTGCAAACTATCCCGCTCCCTGCTATGGGTTCCTCACCACATTGTTGGTGACGAGGCTGGGAAGCCGTCCAAAGTCACAAGACATTTCTGCTACGGAACATTTGCTTCTTTTCGGGGGGGGGGGGGGGGGGGCATGGGGCCCCAACACACTCCTATTACATCTTTCTGTCCTGTCACACTGCATGACAGTTTATTTTAGGAAGCGCACATTGGCACCTGAGACACAGAGCTGACAAAGCACTCCGTGTCACTTCAATGAGGCCAGTTGGTGCCGTGACAATACCTCTGGCCATGAAGTCCGACAAGATGGACAACACCGCGCTAAATATCTCTACAACGCAGGAAAAGAGGCTTCAGCTGCTCACACATGTTTCCGAGGGGAATAAGGCCACAGGATGGCACTGGAGAGGGATTCTACCTCTGTGGATGGTGAATAAATATGAACTGCAACGAGGAGCGGTTTGCTTGTAGTGTCTTTCTGTGGTTTTCATATAATACTCTGCACACAGATCCAGCAAAGCAACCTCTCCTGGTGGGAGTCAATGGGTAAAACAAAAACACATTTCATTTGAATTTGTCCATGGAAATTTGTTGACTCTGCATCTAAAAATGCTTTATGACTTTTGCAGCTATTTTCATCAATGGCCGACTGTCTGATGCATCTCTGCAGTTTAGTTCAAGTTCAGTTTATTTCAGTTTTTAAAAATAAACCATGCATACATCTTAAACTTGCGACTATGGTCCCTGTTTTACTGTTTGTGCATAGAGCAACATTTCTGTTTCTGCAGAGGACAATCACTATAAAATATAAATACATGCCAACATGCCAGGAATGATGGGAATAAAAACTTTCTCGCATGCAAGAAAGACAAATGCAGCTACTTGGAAATATTTCTGGGTTGATGAAACATGGCCAGTCATGGTGTGGAAGTGAAAAGAGCCCCACCACTCAGTCCTATTAATGTAATGCTGATTGTGGTGTTCTGCAAGGTGACTACTCAACCATCTAATTTCAGCTTGTTATGCTGCCAGGGTTATAATAATAAGAATAATAATTTAGACTTTATTGATCTCACAATGAAGAAATTGTCCTCTGCATTTAACCCATCCCTTAGGGAGCAGTGGGTTGCCATTGTGCGGCGCCCCGGGAACATTCAGGGGCTAAGGGTCATGCTCAGGCAGCCAGAGTGGCAGGCTGTGGGATTCAAACCAAGAGAGCAGGGCATTTGCCTCTCCAGGACGCAAATGCCCTGCTCTCTAACCACTAGGCCACCCTTCTTGCCCTTCTGCTAGAAGGGCAAGAAGAGCAAAAAGGCTGAGACAGACCCATCTACAGGGACTCCAGCAGCACCATATATCCAGTCTACACCGGAGGTCCCAACTGGATGTTTCAGCCATTTCTTCTTCAATCTGAATAAAGTGTAAAAATGTGTTTAGAAGAATTCCAAAAAAAAAAAACTGAATTAAAATAAGACTGAAAGTATAATTAAATCATAGCCCTGCTCGTCCCTGAAGAGTCACGGTGGATAAAAAATATGACCGGAAGGATTGGAGTCATTCTGCCGAGCTGCTCTTCTGGGCCTTTGAACAAACAATGTGTGGAGAGCTGACTCTCTGCACTGTTTTAATGATATCTGCAGCAGAGACAGATTAATATCCCAGAAATCTAACTTCTAGCTTCTGACAAAAATCCATCTAATAAATCAGTTTGGTTTTTTACGGTAGCTTTTTAAGTTTGTTGTGACACATTTTCTGAGCAACGGAAACTAGCTTCCAGTTGGGACTTTGCATTGATTGAATATATGGTGGTGCCCTGTGACTGCATTAAGGTCTTCTCAAAAAGGTTTAATATTCTGTGCAGAAACTCCTACTAAATTTAGCCAGGGCTGCAAATCACAATCTATGTAACTATAAAATAAATACCATAGATAACATTATTATACTATATATTATAATCAGTATTTTTTTTGCATCAGTTAGCATAACAAAAATTAGATTATTTTTGGTTGAAATCTTTGGTTAAATACAGTAATCCTTTGGTATTTACACTCAAGGTTGTCATACTGTGAGAACCTCATAGCGAACCGCTGAGTACAATCAAACTGGATCAGCTTTGACAGGAAAGGAGCGCTGGTTCATCCCAAACCTCTCCCCATGTAACACCAGCAGCTGCATTTAAGAAGAAATGGACTAAAAATGGGGCTGAGGCTCACTGTGTCACCAACAAACTGGGGGGTACACTGCAAGCCAAGGCAAATAAAAATGCTGTGACAACTTGGAATATATAAAACGGGTTGTTTGAAGAATGCACCTCTCAGCTGTGTTTCCTGGCATTTTTATCTTTATCGGAGCTGGTGGAATGACAGAGACGAGCGGCAGTGGCGGACCTGCCACCTGCATTAGCTCGGCCCGTTATGAGCCTTCGTGGAGTTCTTATCGTAGCTCTGTAATGTGAGCAGGGAGTTGGATCTTCAGATGCCACTACTGCCAGTCAGAGAAATTTATCGCACACAATCATGGTGTGGTTTTACAGAAAGCTCTCCAGTAACTCAGGAAACACTCGTGTCATGGCTTTATATTATTGCAGGATCTTGGAGCTCAGTTTCCTGCTAGTGGGAAATCTGAAATAATACCTTGTGGAGAATGAAGTGCTGTATAAATACACTACTGGCACCCACATCCAGTAAATGCGTATCCTGTTTCTCATAATGCAGTGGAAACTGAGTGCCGACACAGTTACAAATACGGATGCAAAAAAAAAAAAAAAACAGGCTCGGGCTCATGCTGTAAGGTGACAGAGCAACTGCTCTGCTGGGTTAGATATCAGATGCAAATGAAAAGAGAAAATCTTTCATGACTCTAATGTGGCCTGATAGGAGGGGGCGCGCTCTCCTCTGAGGAGCAGATCGGTGTGAGGAGGATGATGTATGGAGGAGCTGGATGAGAGGTGAAAAGCGTAGCGAGACGGACCGCGGCAGCGGTGGATTACTAGGTGGGAAGGGGCTACAAGGAAGGTAGGAGGGCGACTAAGGTAGTGTTGCCAGACTCCTGAGACCCCAGGGCAAAAGTGGAATAAATGTTGATTAGTGTTGATTTTGTCCAACGAGCACCCGGCAACTGACAGTGGGACTAAGCTACTGCGAAAGGGAACCATTAATCTTGGTCTGGTTTAAGCAGCATATATTAATTTGTGTCATTTCCACTACGTGTAGAGGCTTCTCTCCACGTAGTGGAAACCCCCCCCCCCCCCCCGAGTGTTTGATAGCTGCTGTAGCCAAACCGCCTCAGCGGGGGGAACATACGGCGTGAGCCTGGAGGTGGCGTCTGCAAGTAGCAGCAGGGGGGAAGAGTGGAGGAAATGAGATTCCAAACACTGCATTATAGAAAATGAACTCCTGAGGGGGTTGGTATGGCAACCACCTTCCCATGTGCCACTGCATGTTCAATTTAACGTGCATAACAAATTTGCAGACTTGATTAAATTCATAACATATTAAGCAGGTTTGTGTGATAAAAGTAAAAAAAAATAGCAAAGCTGCAGGGAGCAGGGCTGCACAGAGAACTGCGGCTGTGGTAAATGGCAGCCATCGACAGCGGGAGGCGACATTTAGGTAAAAGAGGGGGACCTGTGCTCTTTTACAAGTCTAAGTGGATCTTACCTTCACTGAATAATCTCTCCACTGTCAGCTGCTCAGAGCTACTCAGAGCTGAATGGAATTTCTTTCTGCAAACTGCACTTCAGTGAGCTTCAGGAGAGAAAGAAAAATTCTTCAGGCCAGGAAATTTTCCATTTAATAATATAAAATGCACTTCCTCCTCACTCAGATGAGGAAAAAAAACTATATTACTTCCCTTGATGTGAGAGTTAATTACCAACTCACAGCCCAGAAAAATTCTTCTAATTAAGCTCCTTAATATGATTAACACGTATCAATTAGGGGGCTGACAATTTGCATAATGTATAATGTAAGCACATTGTTCTGTACTGTAATGGTGTTAGCTCACCGTTTACAGCGGTGTCACTGACTGATGGTTCTGTGATTATGACTCTACAGAAAAACTACATTCTGCTTGTCTGCTGTCAGATTCCTAAAACACTTTTCCCCACATGTCTCCATCCACAGAACACAATTGGACTTCAGCTCTTGCTCAGTGGATGATTAGGAGCAGAGATTGGGGAAGCAGCAGCGGCGACGAACTTGTCGGACCCGTTGCTGTATCAGCAGAGACAACTGGAGGATTGGAGGAAAGGGGACGGTGGTGAGGTGGGGTGATCAGGGGGCGGGGGTTGGGGTGTTCTGTCTAAGGGGCAGACAAAAGCTGCAAGCGTCCCGGCCACATCTTTCTATCGGGTCCTCATACAGCCCAACTGCAAACCTGTTGGTTTGCAGTTGCAATAATTCCCAACAAACCATTCCTCCTAATGCAAACATGGATGCTCTGTGTCTGACTCTGGTTCTGTCATTATCACTGAATCCTTCCAGAAAACACTTTAACTATTCCTTAATAATTGGTCAGTTATTTCAGGTGGATCAGTGCAACCTGAGGTGATTCTGTCACTGAGCTGGTTTTGTTAAGATTCAACAAGCCATAAATTCATCAATCCGAGCGAAGAACACCGAAGGTCCAAGAAGAACTTCCCAACACACTGCTGTGTCCCTAGTCTTTTACTGGCTACTTTTCTTGATTTCACATATGAAATACAACATGATTCACTTTCTGCTTTTCAAGGGCTGTTTAGTAAAAGTAAGTCAGCAGATAAAATTAGACAGGAACCTTCATGAATCATCTTGATCCAGTCTGAGTGACCGACCAGTCAGGAACTCCAACATTCCAACTATTTCCAAAAGCTGTTAGTGAAACTGAGTGTTAGCTCAACTCTACACCAGCGAGGCGTTCAGATAAAGTCGGGAAAAGGAGAGATGTATGAAGCTATTTAAATAGAAACATGTCTCATGACAGAGCAAGAGAGAGAGAGACTTATCTTATAGTTCTTAAAGAAAAATCCAAAAAAACAGAATGAAAATTAGGCATACAATTAGAATCAGTGCATCATAATCAGAGAAAAAATCCTGCTGACTTTGTCTTTTTGCTCTGTTCAGCAGACGGAAAGCGAAGAATATTCAGTGGTAAAAGCATCTCATACCAGCTCCAGATTCACTTAAGTTTTAACAAAGACTACATTTTCAACCATGGAGAAAAAACCCACTTTGCTTACTTAATGCTGCTTACAACTCCTTTTAAATCAATCACTGTGCCAATGAAGTCACCAGGCTGCACAACATTTCACATCTGATCACTGTGTAGGTTACTTGCTACAGACCTGAGAACAGCGGCTGCAACACAAACAGGCAGATGCCAGGCTTGTCTGACAAGAAGTGGCAGTACGGGGCATCCATGCCTTCCACGATCAGACCTCTGGCTCATTTCATCCTGTCAAACACTGCTCCAGTGCCCCTTGTAAAACACCCCATTTTCACCCTTCCAAAAATAACATTACATCACTCGGCTAGTCACTTTTATAAATGGAGGATCCCCTAGGCTTGAAACTGTGCACTACACAAACACGTGCCACCAGAAAACCGGCCTTTTGTTGAGGTTGAGAGGCAAGAAATTAAACAGAGAGTCAAAGCAGAGCAAGCTCGGTCAAGGAGTGGAGTTTGTTTGACACGGCCGGAGATTTATGATGTTGACGAAGTGTTTACAGAGGTCAAAGCGACTCATTTTCTAAATCAGTTTGTCAGCCGTTTGCTTATCTAAAGAGCCCTTTTCATCAATCATGAAAAGGTGATGGGGGAAACCCAGACAAAACATAACTCCAAAATAAGTGATGGACGGATTATTTCATTCCTTCGTGACTGTGAGGTTGGTAAAGCTTTCACGAAGAAGTTTAATGCTGTTGGAAAGGGTCTGATTGGACCATAACAGATAAAGAGCTTCATATTTGGACTTTTCATCCACATCTTAGTCTTTCCCTCCTCGTAGCCTCAATCCAAACACAAAACAACATTCATGAGAGTAAAACAGACAGGCCAACTATGCCTGGAATGGAACCGGATAAAGATGTCCTGTACCCGTTGTCTGTTGGAAAGAGAAGAAACTCAAACACAAGGAAGGCAATAGTTTAAATAAAGTGTTCCTTCCCTCCTCTTTCCTCCCCTATTGTTCTTGTTTACACTGCCCCATGGTTCTGTCGGCCATTCCTCAGTTCATCCCGGTAAAAAAAATACACAGCACAGGTCAGAAGTTCAGGCTCTAGATCAGCAGTGGCAATGTGTGCTGCAGGTGCTGTCAGCTGCTGCAGGGACAGCCAGCAATGGAAAATACACCCAGGAAGAGAGCAGCACAGGCTGTCCACACACACACACACACACACACACACACACACACACACACACAGCGGCTCTGCTGAAGCTGCAGCTCTGAGGAGCCGCTACAGCTGCTCCCAGTACCCCGAAACACTGAGAGCTGCCTCAGCCTGGTTTACACGGCACATCTGTTTGGGCGCGGGTCTAAAATTACACAACCTTTAGGAAAAAAATCCCACGGTTTCACAATATCACAATACAAATGTAAATCATGAAGTAATGCTTTTATTTTAAATGGAAAAGCAACAATTATTCTTATAGCTGCTAAATATTGTATTTTATTATCCATTGTATTACAGTTATAATAATGTTATCTGTTTAATCAGCTTGAATTTGATACACAGACTGAAGCATAAGTGCATAATAAACTCTTGTAAATGTAGTTTTTAAAGAAATGCACAGAATCCTAAACCTTTTGATTGTCACGCTTTATATCAAGTAACACAAGTATAACAAGCTGATATAAGCTGATTAATTAGTGAGCCTCTCAGCTCAAGCAGCTCCTAGGTCGCTGCCTCTAGATTTAAAATAGAAGGGAAAGAGTGGCAGCCTTCTTTCAGCCAGCTGACAGGCAGAACACAGCAACAGGTGGGAGAGAGGGAGCGCAGCAGTTACGTCATTGTCTGTGGCAAGCCATTGAAGGCCCAGTAAAAAAGCCTCAACAACTTTAACGCTGAGCTACTGAGAAAATTCTTTTCACTTATTTTCCTATTATGGGGCTGAAAAAAAAATGGGAACAATGGGGAAAAAATAAGGCGGAGGAGCAGGTGTGATGTTCTGAATGCAGAAACCACATCTAAACAGTGTAAACCTGATTTAAAGAGTTTTTTTCATTCCATCTAGAATACATGACAACAAGCCCCTGATCTCCATTAGCCGCACCTTGTATTAACAGGTTACTGAAAGGGAAAAAGACGGGCTGAGCAGGCAGGAAGAGCTCCAAGTTACTTTGTACTCGCGGCAGAGCCGAACTTTGGATGAACTCCGATGAGTCGCAGGGAGTGAAACATCTCGCATATCTGTGTCACTCCCCCTTCAAAAAACATACCAAGACAAAAGAAAGAAGAGAGATCCAGCAGGCTTCAAAAGCCCCCCCCCCCCCCCCCCCCACTGGCCTGGTAGCTCTCTCCTGAGGCTGCGGCCAAGTCAGGATAAACTGCCTGGCTACGTAGGAAGAGGAGGGTGGAGTTATATGGGCAGTAAAATAAGCTCTGATGAAAACATCTGTGGCAGCACCAGGTGACAGAGCGATCAAAAGCATAAAAACCACATAAACAGCCACCAATGTCCCCAAAAGGTCAGGTATGCGCAAGTGCAACTTTCCAGACAATGAAAAGCTCCTTCTTACCCTCCACCCATTCTGTTTTATTTCATGCACTAATGAGCGTGAAACACACTGAGAGCGCGGCTCTTGGAGCAAACCAGCACACTTAAGCAACTCAATATCTCATCGGTGGAAGCTTTTCGTTGGTCTCGCGGCACATCGGCATCGAAGACGGGGGAACGGAGACACGGTCGGGCTAAAGTGCATCAAATTCTAGCTGCACCAATTTCACAAAAATGTCACAGGGGGGTGAAAACGGCTCTGGAAACATGATTTACGCCTTGTATGTCATTTCTCTCCAAGCAATTACTCTGCTGACACGCTACCTCACAACTGCTTTAATAGAGAGACACAAAACATAATAGAGATAGACGTATTCAGCGGACTTGACAGTCAACTCACAAGGGGGAGGCAGCAGCGTGCTAGTGACAATCCAGCTCAGTACTTTCTGCTATTCTGCCATAGAAACTTCTTCCATATTATGGGACAGTATTTGTTAAGGACTGTTGGACGCCATGGTCCTAAGTTTCTAGTGTGAAACTGCTAAAAAAAAAACAACACACGGCAACAGGAGGAAACACACATCTGAGTATCCAACATCAGCTTCTCGGTGCCTGTGTGAATTTTGTCTGCTGCATGGCTCTGAGCCGGGTAAAGTATGCTCGGTGGTCATGTGGAAACTGAACGGACCTACCTGTTTTCTCTTTGATTTCGCACAGGACGTTGAAAAGGGCTGGCTTCATTCTGTGACAGTTGAGAGCGTGTTTCCTGAAAAACGTAAGGGACAGACCTCAGCCTGGGCATGGAACAGAGCTCATTGTTAATTCTGATTGACAAAATGATGCATGGTTAAACAAAAAAAATATACTTTAAGTACACCAGCGCAACTGTTTTATTAATACAATCAATTTAAATAGAGGGCTGCACTTCAGATGCTGCCTGAAGAAAATCTGCCCCAACTTCTAATCACTGACATACACAGAACAGAGTTTCAACATTCCTAAAGGGTTTTTTTCTGTGCTGCTGCTTTTTCAAATGCTGATCACAATTTTTAATCCACAGAATCCAGTCTTATATTTTAGTAATAACAGTCTTATTAAGTAAATATATAGCACATAGCATATAGCTTTAAATAATGGAATATCTTAAATCACATGTTAGCCCGACTTGATTAAAATTGGTCCCTGTGGTGTAAATTGTAACACAGTGAAATGTGTTAGTGTGTAATAATCAGCTTTTTATTTTTTACTGAATCTATGAGTTGCTAATATAAAAAAATATACAACAATAAAAATAAATTCAAATAAAGATCAACCATATGAATGAAGATGTATAGAGTTGAATAAAAATCCATGACAATAATTTTTTGAAAAATAATTTTGAGAGTTTTGGTTTAATTTAGAAAGCACACAAATATTAACAAACACGCACCAATAATGGGTGAAAAGCAATGGATCAATAGATCTGTGTAGGTACAATTAATTTTTGCTTACTGAACACATTATAACTAGTTAAATGGGAGATGGACAGTTGTCTGAATATAAAGGCTCAAACTGTGGCTGTCTGTAGTATCTTTATACGAAATAAATGACAATCTAACAAACCATCAGAAGTGTTATTACCAACCCTCAGCCTGTAACAATCTAACCTGCCTGTGGAATAAATTAAACATTAAAGTATGACAACTTCTAAATATATTTCGGTTGTTCAGATGAATTAAAGACAAATATCCATTTCCCAGCAATTCTTAAACATTTTCTTCTTCTACTTGGTAAAAACATAAAATGATTGGTTGAGCCCCTCTTATCTATATCTTGTAGGGGTTTTTTTTTATTTTTATGAAACAGCACAACAACTTAAACTTGAAGCTGTTTCCTCCAGCTTCACCCACTTTTATGAGGGACGAAGATGGATGAGATTTTAAAACTAAAATGTACATTTTGCCGTACATGCTACGTTGTGTCTCGGTGTTTATTTGTCATCATTAAAAAGTACGCCGCATTCAGTGAATGTACCTCGAATAAAAAAAAAATGGTAAAAGTTGACGACACGTCGGCAATCATTTTTAGATATATTTTAATTATGGATCTGAGCTCTGCATTTTTCGACTTTTAGCTTTGAAAGAACTGTTTTAGTTATATTTCTAATATAAAAACTGTGTTTCTAATAGCTATAGAATGTATACAGTATAAGTATACAGAAACAGGATTGTTGCTTTCTTTAGAAATGAGCTCTATTTCCCCTCCGCCTCCCTCTGACACCAAGCCGCCCGTCGCTTACCTGGCCTGGGCTTCGTCCAGACTTTGGTCCGTGATGGTCATGATTTGCTGTAAAATGTCTCCAATGTCCTGCTTCCTCCCGTCGCCGTCGGCTCCTCCGGTGCCTTCCTGCATGTGCTGCGGCAGGCCGGGGTGCCCCGCCATGCCTATCCCCGTGTGAGAGTGCATCAACCTGGGCTGCTCGTCCATGTCTTTCGGTCACCCTTTATTTTTGATCTAATTCTCTGAGGCGCCCAGGCTGCTAATTTCCTGCAAAAATACACAGTAAAAAGAGGAGGAGGAGAAGGGAGGACGGAAAAGAGAGGGGAATAAATCCCGGTCTTTGCGATGGTTTTTCTTCGTATGAGCGTTTAAGAGACGCTCCGCCAACAGAAAAAAGAAAAGGGTGGCGTTAGAGAGAAGGGAGAGCGGAGCAATGAGCCCTCTCTGGTTGCTTCTCACAGCTGAGCTGGTCGGAGCTGAATGTGAAATCTGATCTGAACTGCTGTGGGTTGAGCGCTTCAACCAGGCAGACAGCTGCTCTCTCAACTACTAATGCGCAGGCTTTCCCGTATCCAAACCCGGCGCTGTCTTCCAATATAAGCCAAAAAAGTGGCAGTGAGGAATCAAACAGCAGGGATTTACTTCACTCGCTCCATCCTTTCGCTTTTTGTCATGTTCAGAACAGGCTGGGCAGGCGGCGACACAGCGAAGAGAGCGCGAGAGTCAGGCTCCGCCCACGCGACGTGATTGGGAACGCGCTGGATCGAGCCCCACCTTGAGGAGCATCGAGATCATCGGAATGTAGGATGCGGTGGAGACGCTCCGGTGTGGCCGCAGCCTTGCGGCCAGGGAGAAGAGCTTGTTGATGGATAGAGCTTGAACTCTGTTTAACTAACAGCGACCGAGACCCTCTTTCAGACCTCAGCAGGAGCTCGCTCTCTCTCCACAGGAGGCCATTTCATTTCCACGCTGTGCCAGGATGAGGTTCACCAATCAGAACTTTTACCCCCCCCCCCCCCCCCTCCAAATTTGTTATGAATATTAGACAGATAATTCGCTGGAGATGTATTGTTTAGAATATCCCTCAATTAATGAGACACATAAAAAAATGAAAAACACCTTTCTGATATTAACAATATTAACATTAAAGACAACCTTAAAGTCAGACAAACTTGCTTTGTTGGAACATAGATTTTGTTCATTCATTTCCAGGTATGTCGCAGGGCTCCGCTTGGCTGACTTTGGCAGGGTCCTCCTAATGTAAGGCGGTGACCCATGTTGCGCAGCCAAGCAGCAAGACCCGAGTGTGTCTGGCCAGGCTGAAAAGTGCCCTTCAGGCCGAGCGCTGCCTCGCTACCGCCGCTCCCCTCCACCAAGAACCATTCAGGAGGAAAAAGAGAAGAGAAGGAGGTGGAAAAGGAGGAGAAGGGTTGGATGGAAAAATAAGCTTCAGTGTAGAACTAAAGTATGAGCACTGTTCTCCAAATCGCTGACTGGATGTAGCTACACATGTATGACAGGAAACAGTGATTTAATGTGTGCAGGACTAAAATGAGCATTAATTCGGGCTGCTGAGGATTTTTTATCAATCTCAATCTGAATTCATGTCGATATGAGAATTTTACAGAAAATCTAAACAGAACAAATTTTGAATGTCCTCGACCCAACCCCACCAGCTCCACTCATTGACCTCAGGAAGCAGAGTCAGACCCAGGCAGAAACAAATAAACCAATTGCTTAGGGATCCCTGGCCATCAGAGAGCCCTCAAGAACACTTGACATCTCGCACAGAATATAGATCTCAAAATAGAAAATTTGCAGTTGCATTTAATTTTTTAAAATGCAACTGCAAATATTGTAGCTATCAAATCATATAATTTGATAGCTATGTGAGCATAGTCAGAATTTAATGCTAGTTGCTAGTTTAATCATTCTGCTGCTTGTGTCTGTGCTGGAGTCACATTTCATGGACAATGTAAAAATGCAAACTAATGAATCAATAAATGTCAACCTTGTTTGTGACTCAAACTCTGTACTGAGACACGACTGCCCTTCCATGAGGGATTCAGAGAAATATTATTGCCTACACAGTTTATTTGCTCTTATTTAATAAATAACATGACAGTCCAATTTTACAACCTTTTCCCATGCACAGTTATTAGGCTTAGGGGGCAATTACTTTTACTTGTAGGGTTGCATACATTTCTTTCTCTTAAAATCATTTCAAAACTGTATTTTGTATTCACATACGTTAACTTTTATATTTAAATTAGTTTCATTATCAGAAAAATGTAAGTAAGACTAAAAAAGCAAAAACAGTAGAAACCTGGACGAGGGGGTGATTACGTTTACACAGCACTGTCATCTGCAGGAAGTAAATTAGTTTTGTTCTTTTACAACTTTTGTTGACTGGAGGGCAAAAATATAACTTTTAAATAGTTTTTAGGTGTTTATTCTATATTCTGTCACTTGTGATGTAAATGCATGGAAATTGGTTCATACCCATCATTTAATGGGAAGTTGTTGCATACTTGAATGCAGCACCTTAGCCTGCATTTGCAAAAGATGTGTTATAAATGTAATCACATATTATTTGCTATTGGAAGCTCCAGTGTCGGGCCATACCCATCTCACATCACGTGGACCAGTCTGATCAGTCATATTTTCATGACCTCCACAACTGTTTGTATGTCGCTGGATTGCAGTAAAGTGTGAGAAATATACTTCACTGTCAAGGCAATCATGATGTTGCTACATACCTCAAGCTCACAAATGTTTCTTTGTCCTTCTGCTTTTTCAACCATTCTATTGCAATGCCAGTGCTGCTGATATTATATAGGAACTATATGTTTTCATGTTTTTGTCACAGTCTGTAGCATTTCCCCATATTTATGAAAGGTTTGTGGAAGAAGAAAGACCATCACTATTTTTATCATCTTATCAGCTCGATGAGAGAATGTAGGTGAAGTTGTTTGCTCTGAGTGCTGTGCACCACCGGGCGTTCCATCATGTGCAATAATTTAACCCAGCACAGAGTTATGCTAGGATACTTTGGCAGGTGCGGTCAGAAAGAATCATGCACACAAAATCCAAATTCTGCGTATTTTTTCACAGGCAGCGTGAGCCAATAAGACTGAGTACAAAGCCTGAAAGTGATTATTTGCAAAGCCATAATTAAAGAAAAAAACAAACTACATTTTAAACCCTATGAGCCACTGCACATTTTTTTTATTTGTTCTTCTTTTCCTTGGGGGTTCTACTTTACATTTAAACCAAAGCCTAAAAAACCCCAGCTTTCTTCACTCTCCCAGCAATCTGCACAGCCAAACCTGTGTGCATTTTGGGGTAGTGTGCCTCCCCTGCTGGAAAGCCCTACACCAGTGGGGAGCCAAACGGACACCAGTTATTAAGAGGGGGGCTTGCATATGAACAATTTGTTTCAGCTGGATGCCAAGAATGTTGCACGTATCTACTTGGAGGAAGGTGAGGCGGGTGTGTGCGTGATGCAATTGTTAGTATACAATGAGGAGAGCATGGCTGGTCAAGACTCAAATTCCCTAGTGACCGAGCCACACAGGTGTGCATCAGCCCCACAGAAGGAATATTGCCACTGTCCTCCACAGAGCACCAAGGAACCTGATATGCAACCATAGCAAAAATCAAACAACTACAACTTCCTTTTGGAAGGTTTGTGCAGCCTAAGAACTCTCCTGTACTATAATGCATAATGGGCAGCCCACTGCACTTGTATTATGCATGGAAGACTTCTCCAAGACCCTGCAAAGGCTATCTATGTTAGGTCTGACTTTAACATTGTAATGCAGTTCTAACCCTACATTTGGCTGCAGTTCCACTTAGGAATAAAAATGTTCCTCTGCTGCCAGAGCAGCCATATACTCTATATTACACAGTTCTCAGAATAAGGCTTTGGATAAACAAACAGGCAACGAAATACACTTTCTGTGAATGTCATTGTTACCAAACCCTGTGTTGAAGAAGACGTTGGAGTGTAATTTTGGCCTATGAATCTTACCTTCCCTTGGCATTACCAAAGGCAACCAGTGAAAAAGATGATCAAGATGTGCAAAAACAATCAACTCTACATAATTTAAATATGGAGGAGTTTGTTGTGACTCTGTTTCTATCCTCCAAATATTACATGTTTCTATTTTTAAGTTTCTGCTCCTTTTAGATTTCTGAAAAAAATTGAAATCACTGCAAATGAAGTAAACTGACTATGTGACTGTCTGCATGCATCCATACAATTTAAGCAAGGATCCACAATTTATGCCAACAGATAGAAATCAGGTGGGGGAAAATATAATCAGGTTTTGTTTGAACACTGCCTCACACTGCTTTTTTATAACATGTCATTTAAATGGTGCTGATGACTCATTGACATTCCAATTTAGGCCGATTGACTTTGCATGTCTGACTTCGGATGTTTTACAGGCAAATGACCAATTACTGTTTGTTCCTTTGTTTTAAATCTAGCATCCAGATGATCCACAGAACAGTTTTCCAATACAAAGTGCTGGTGAATACACAATGTGAAACAAAAGGTCCTGGCATAATTCTGGCAGGATATCTGACCACTCCTCTCATTATAAAAATGGAGCTCATATAAATTGGCTGGTTGACTGGGACAGACTCGCCTTTTAAGCCTAGTTCATACATTTTTAATAGTGTTGTGGTCGGGCCATTACAGAAGCTTAATGTCAGCCTGATTTATCCTTTCCAAAATCAGTTTTGCTGTGTGCTTGGGGTCACTGTCCTGTAAGAAACACCCAATTGTGGCCAAGTTTCAACTATTGGACCCAGACTGCCCCCCTCAGAGAGAGAGGAAATTTATTAGGATGTTCAATAACTCACTGTTTACAAAGAAGTGAGTTTTACATCAACATGGAATGAGAAGGTGTTGACCAAGAAAGTGCTCCTGCTCCAAAATCAACACATGTACAATATGGGCATTTACTCACACACGTCTTCTTGAGAAATTATTTTCAAATGAGACAAATATTTCGTTTTTTGGCCTCAGTGACAAAAAACTAAATATTTGGAGGATTTAAAAATAGGGGTTCAAACCTAAGAACCCTGCACTGATTATCAAGCATGGTGGTAGTTGCATCATGCTTAGGGCCTGTTTCACTCCGTTCATGCGATGCACAAAGTCGATGGATGTCCCAGAAAACCTCCGGAATCTTGAATTCACCTCAGATCAACAGATCTCGGTTCTCAACAGCTTCTTTTACATGTTCCCCTGGTAAAGCATACCTAATTTAAATGAATGGCTCGTGACAAGGCCCCTGCACACCATGATGACATACTGAGGCGACAATGCCACCATTAATTTGATGTTATTGGAGCAGCGCACTGGCTCCTGAGGACTGGAGTTGGCCCCTCCTGAGCTAGATGATGAGGTTGAAAAGTGGCCACAAATAGTTGCTCTAACAGGGAAATTATCCCAAACAACCTTTAAAAACTGAGTTTGGAATGAAACAACATTAAGGATCTGGAGTAATCCTGACTTTGATCCTACCGAAAATTCATGGACTACCAATTCTGACAAGAGGAGTGATAAGAAGTTAAAAATATGTAAGAAGGTTGCTGATCTTTATGAAAAGTGTTTCGTTCCTCCATAAACTGCTAGGGGGCATTTATGCAACTATTAGTGGTGGTGCTTGCATATATTTGAACCTGTATGTATACAATTGATCAATTGTGGATAGAGAAAATCCAGGCTTACTTCAAATTACTACTCTAAGATTTTGCTATGAGAAAAAATTGAAGATATATTTTGTATTTTATGTTCAGTTCACCACCTAAAATAACAGGGAAAAATGAATAATTAAAGGCCTAAAATGTATGACATTTATCCCAATTATGACTGTACATAAACGTTTCAAGTTTATCATAATTTTGTTTTTCAAAGGTCAGTGCCAGTTCAATTCTCTAATTGCAAAGTTGACAAATACGTGAGAGATCCTCTTTTGTAAAATGCCTGAATGCATTTTATTAAGGCAGTTTCATGGTAAAACAATTCCTTAAATGTAAAAATCACAAAGCTGGTGATTATCCTCCAAAACATACAGCTGGAAAGCACCCATTGGAATTCCTCTGTACAGCCATTAGCATATTTGAGTTTGAGGTACAGCAGCAGTGACATCTCAGACTGTCTCCCCAAGCCTCAGGTGGAGCTGCAGTGCTATCTTGGAGCTAGTGACTCTCCCTCCAGGAGCTCCTGCAAAGCACCAGCTATGTAAATTGGGTGCAGAATATGTATGATGGATAATAGCAAGTGTGGTAAGTTTCCCTGCCATCTGTTCAGCAGTAGAATAATGAGAATACCTGAGGGGGTCTCTGTTACACCAACATCCATATGACTGCCCAACATCTGCTAAGTTATGTTAGCGGGGCGTTTAGAAATCTAAATATATGCTGCTATTTCAAGGCTATGCAGAAAGCCAAACAAATCACGGGACTGGCGGTGATCTTTAACAGTTCACTGCCTGCTTGATGGATGATCAGCCACTCACCAGTGATAAAACAGGAAATTCTAACTGATGTCCTTTAAGCCTATAATTTGTCTCAGAAATATAAGCAATTTGATATGAAGAGCAAAGCTGAATACATGCATTTTCCATAGCATACCTAACTGGGATTCCGTGAGATGATCATAACCAATAAAAGTAACTACAGCGAGCTCTAACTGTGGTGACAAATATAACACCCCAGTGTGGGACACAACAGCAGC